>NC_064269.1:15840000-16140000 GCF_003254725.2 Canis lupus dingo | reverse complement strand
AAGAAATCTAAACATCCAGGACCTTGCTAGAATTAAAAAAAGAATGGTATGTCTTTGTTAAGATTGATGACAGGGTGACTAAATCTTAAATTCATATGGCAAACCAAAGAAGAATGGACAATGTCAAATGATAAGAAGAACTGCAATGTAGTGTGTGTGATGGATGTGATAGTAGGCACTTTACAAATACTGCTATCTGTAATTGTCACAATATTCTTTAAATTATGGCATGATAAAATCTCACTTGGAATCCTGACCTGTGACTCTTGTTTAAAATCATAATTACCTCTTTCTAATAGGGCTTTTATTGGCCCTTCCATAAAAAGTTATCTGTGAGTGGCTACATGCAGATATGCTGTTATAGCTAGTTTGCCAGCACTGAAAGAAGGTTTGTTACAACACAGAATGTCCAAAGCTTGGTGTGTGGTGTACGGACAACTAGCTTGGGGAAATGAACACTGTGTGTTAACTATACTGGAATTAAAATTTTAAAAAAAAATTTTAAAAATAAAAGCCTATAATTACTTATCAGATAGGAGAATGGTAGACAACACAATAATATGGTTATGTGAATTTTTTCAAGATACTTAGAATTACCAAAAAGTAATTCTAAGAGGCAGAAATTTTTTTAAATGGGGTGATGTCTACTGATAATAGGTGTAGTCTTCTACTAACACACAGTTTTTATGTGTCTCATAGGCACATAAACATCTATGGGACCAGCCTTCAAGGTCTAACTAGCCTACTGAGAGTGATAACATGAATGGTTTTATAAATATTGTAGGTACATCTTCACATTCACTAACAATTATAGGATTTCTAATATCGTGTATCATAAACTGTGCAATAAGGCTCCAGTCCACTAAGCGCTTGGTCAGAGTCCATTCTAAGACCCAACAGGCACTTGATAAGAGATTGGTAGATAAGGAGGCGTCCTTCTTCCTCTTGTTATTTGAGATTTAGGTCTGGGCTTTTGTTTATCTCTCAGCTGATATATATCAAACAGTTGGGCCTTGTCTGTGATTAACCCAGAGAAAGCAGCAGAGGCAGCTTGTTATTGCACAGAACAAAAGGGGAGCCTCATCTGAACTGGCAGAGGGACAAAAACTCTTTGCCAAGAAAAGGACTTGTCTGTTACCCTAAAGTCAACGTCAACATCAGTTCCTGAAGGTATCTGCAAACATCAGCCAATGTTAACTGTTTGGTCTGCAAACAGAAGCATCATTGGGAGGTAGAACAAAGCTCTCCCATCCACACGTCTTGTTCCTTCCAGGACAAGGAACATTAACCAAACCAAGATATGTCAGCATCTATTACACATCAAGGAAGCAGAGGCAGAGGAGGAGAAAATCTAGCCTTAAAAATCCTTTAGTTTTGCTTTCTTATATTTTTTGGGTCCTCCAAAAGTATTCTGAATAATCAATGTAGCCAGTAATCATCTGGTTGATAGGTAACAGTTATTTCCATCAGATTTAGCTGGGTAGAATGCCAAATTCCTTTTCAAATCAATTATAAACAGCAAACTAATTTTTAAAATATGCCTAGGCGGGGCACCTGGGTGGGTTAGTCGGTTAAGCATCTGCCTTGGGCTCAGGTCATGATCCCAGGGTCCTGAGATCGAGCCCCACATTTGGGCTCCCTGCTCAGTAGGGACTCTGCCTCTCCCTCTGCCCCTTATTCTGCTTGTGCGCACGCGCGCTCTCTCTCATAAATACATACATACATAAAATCTTTTTAAAAAATGCTCAAGAGCCACTGGAACTTCAGTAGACTTTCTTGATACCTAAAGGTGTCGGACCAGGACTGATGAAGATCTCAAGACTTGGAGTAAAATCATATGATGCTCAGATAGTCTCCACCTCCAAGACAGGCATAGATTTTAACTACAGGATAGCAACAAAGTTATCGACTACTTTATCCAAATATACCAACCTGGGCAGCCCAGGTGGCTCAGTAGTTTAGCGCTGCCTTCAGCCCAGGGCGTTTTCCTGGAGACCAGGATGGAGTCCCATGTCAGGCTCACCGCATGGAATGGAGCCTGCTTCTCCTTCTGCCTGTGTCTGTGCCTCTCTCTCTATCTCTCTGTCTCTCATGAATAAATAAATAAATAAAATCTTAAAAAAAAACAAACCCAAATATATCAACCTGCTCATTTTTTATAATAATAAATTACAAAATTTTTAATAGCAGTTCTGACTATGATAGTCAAGTTTTTTAGAAAAGACTTTCAATGACATAAGATATAATTAGTAAGAAACTACTTCCAATTTAAGCTATACACAGAGTATTTTTTAAACATGAGGATGCTAAGAGAGTAAATAAAAGGTCTCACACAAGAAAAATCATCTTTGTTAACTATGTAAGGTGACAGATGTTAACTAGACTTACTGTGGTTATCATTTCACAATGTATACAAATACCAAATCATTATGTTGTAACGAAACTAATGTGTCAATTATACCTCAAAAAAACAAGGAAACAAACATAAAGGATGCTTTAAAAAAATCCCTGAGAACAACATTCTTGGGAATTGTTGTTGTTGTTGTTCGGACTCAAGTCATACACTGATATAGAAAGGCAAGCAAATATAATTCTTTTTTTTTTGTTTGTTTTTGTTTTTGTTTTTGTTTTTTTTTTAAATTTTTATTTATTTATGATAGTCACAGAGAGAGAGAGAGGCAGAGACATAGGCAGAGGGAGAAGCAGGCTCCATGCACTGGGATCCCAACATGGGATTCGATCCCGGGTCTCCAGGATCGCGCCCTGGGCCAAAGGCAGGTGCCAAACCGCTGCACCACCCAGGGATCCCCTCTTTTTTTTTTTTATAATTCCTTTTGATATAATAAAAATTATTCTTCTGTTTCCTTCATTGATTTTTCTTCCTCCATATTAGTCCTTTTCATGTATCCTTAATAATTATCCCAGGGCTGAGACCAAAGCAGGTAGTCCGTATTTATGAGTTGATTGATAAGAATAAAGAGCTTCCCTGGCAAAGAGGTCTGTCATTATAATCATTGAGAAGTACAACTCTTAATCTGGGCCTATCTGCTAAAGGCACGAATAGGACAGCAGAAAATTTAGTCTGAAGAACTGAGACCTTTGCAATGGTTGTAGAATTGGACAATTCTAATGCAACCTAGTCACTTAAGAATACTGGGTTCAGGGATATCAGAGAGGGGTGACCAGGTAAGCATAGCCATATTTGTGTGGTTTGATGTTTGATTTATTTGTTTTACTAACTTAATTACTATTGAGAGATTTCAAACTGATCATTTAAACCCCTGAGATTTAGCTTATTAAACCAATCACTTTTTAAAACCAAGATTTTATATATCTATTTAAATACCATTTACATCTTTTAAATTTACTTGAGAAGTTTACAAAATAATTAATTAAACTAGACATTTATCTGTATATTATTGGGGAGCAAGAGTTCCTCTCCCCTCTGAGGTCCTTCTAGCTGGACTAAAAATCAAATTGACATGAGACAGAGGAAGAGGGGAAAATCAAATAGCATATGTACAGAGAGTTCAAACAGTCATGGAAATTCTAAAGACAGGCAAAATGAAGTATATATGTTATTCTAAACTAAGGATAAAGGGGCAAGGGTCTGGGACTTCAGAAAAAAGGAATGTAATTCACAGGGTGAAAAAAGAATAGATGTTTGGTAATGAGATATCTGTCCTGCCATATAGATGGGACACTCAGATAAAATTTATCTCTGCTAATAATCCTTACTCTGCGAAAGACTCCCAATTTAGAGTTTTTTATGTAGTTAATGCAGAGGCAAAAGTTTCTCCTGAGCCCACAGGGTCTTGATTGCCTTTAGCTCAAAATAATCTTCATGTCAAAGTATCGAGTCCCACATCAAGCTCCCTGCATGGAGCCTGCTTCTCCCCCTGCCTATGTCTCTGCCTTCTCTCTCTCTGTGTGTGTCTCATGAATAAATAAATAAAATCTTAAAAAAAAAAAGTCACCCATCTTAGAATGGCCTATCCTTGGCCTCCACAATATCTAAAATATACAACATATAAAATACAATTATGACTGATAGTATAACATTGCTAGAAATATTGCCAATTCCATTATTTATGGTGTAGGGGAGTCATTTTTTGCCACTTTGACATATTATTTTAAGCTGGTTGTTTTAAAACAACAGCAAACACAGGAGAAGTTCTGCAAACCTAGTGAAAGTTACTTTTTTGGAAGAGACATTTACATTTGTAAGAGAAATCTCCATTTGTAAGGGTGTCTCTCTGCTATATCACAAAGAAGGGGGAACATTCTAAATCTCTAGAAATGTATCAAAGGAGAAAGCATGGATTTAAAATGGTATAAGGGCCTTATTCTTGTTTACTGTGCTTTGCCTGGTAACCTCCCTTAACTGACTCCTTATCCCCAACATCTTTGTCTTTAGCTGATGGTGATATTTAAGGTGATGGTTTTAGCCATTTTGGGAAATTACTCAGTTTTCCTGGCTTCTCCCATGTATATAGGAAGTATACATATTATTAAGCTGCTGTTAGAGTTTCTCCTGCTAATCTGTCTCAAGTCAATTTGATTATTAGAACAGCCAGAAGAACACTGAAGGGTAGAGAAAAAATGTTCTTCTCTAACAACAGACTTCATATTGCTTATGTTTACACATCAAAGGAAGAACTTTTTTTTATACCAGACAAGACAGAAGTATTTGGATATATTAAAATTTTACATGGAGACAGTTTTTTTCCAGAGAGTGGGTATATTGATATTCAAGACCCCTCTCCCACCCCATGACATTACTTTTAACCCTAAGGCTAATTAGGAACAAGACTGATAGATAGTTACAGCTTTTCTTTCTAAAGGTATTTTGCTTCCTCTGACCACTCAAATCAACTCCAGTTAGATTTATAGTGCTAAATGACAATGGAAGTTTCTTTTAAGACAGTTATACATTTTAGTACATATGCATTCATCAAAACACATTTACCGGGCAGCCCCGGTGGCGCAGCGGTTTAGCGCCGCCTGCAGCCTGAGGTGTGATCCTGAAGACCAGGGATCAAGTCCCACGTCAGGCTTCCTGTATAGAGCCTGCTTCTCCCTCTGCCTGTCTCTGCCTCTCTCTCTCTCTCTCTCTCTCTGTGTGTCTCTATGAATAAACAAAAATCTTAAAACAAAACAAAACACATTTACTACACCATGATGTAGGGAAAACTGACATTTAAGTAACTTGCAAGAGAAATGTATTACCAATTGCTTTTCTTCTTTAACTGGTATCTATAGGCACAAAATACAAGAAAAAGAAAAATCATCCTAAACAAAATGGCAAAATTCTAGGGTGGCCTTTGATTATGGCAGTAAGATGAAGGTGCCAATTTTATATGCCTTTCTCATTATGACAATACTGAAAAATGATACAGATGAATCAGTAATAGAATGAAGAGCTGAAGATAGTAACATTCAAATACCTACTTATCCTTTAACAGCTTCTTAAATGTGATTCTCCAATTAATTTTTCCCAACCCTCAGGCAACAACAGTTAGGCAAATGAATGCCTCCAGAAGAGTCTTTCATACCTATTACACTTCTTATCAAATGGATTGTGATTTTCTCTTCAGGTCCCTGTCTCTCCCACTAAACCTTGAGTTCCTCCAGGGCAAAGGTAGGTAGGTCAGAGTTCCCTTTGAAATTTCAGAAATTTAAACAGTGCTTTGATTATAGCAGGCATTCAAGAAACAAATACAGCGTTAGATAAGAGGAGGAGGAAAGACAGACCAAGTGGTAAAATACCAAGAAAACTGGACCAGTTTCTTTTCTCAAATTTCTGATAACGGTCTGTAATTGTGGGAGAGTCACTGTCACTTAATTTCTTCAAGAACGAAGGAGACTGCTAATAGAGGCTGTGGAGATATGTTTGTGTTTAGCCTGAAGTGTCTTCCAGAACTTTGAATCTTCCTGCTTTTGGAACAAGTATATTTTCTCCATTCTTTACTGACAGCTTCAACCAATCCCCATGGCATTACACCTGTCCACCCACCTAAGTTCAATCAGAACTCTAAAGGCCCTCTAATTTCTGACCTCTAAGTTGTTTCCACCCCTTCTACTTTAAGAGAAACAAAGACCCAGGGAAGACAAGGAAAGACAGGAAAGAAGGAAGGAAGGAAAGAAAGAAGAGAAAGAAGCCATGAGAACAACATGGAGGAATGGAGAAATAATGATAAATCTTTGGTAGAAATTTCAAACTTCCTCCTGATAATGATCCTTAGTTTTATTTGTCACAATCAAAGGTTTTCCAAAAGTGTGCCAATCAGTGAGGGGGAACATACTGATTTGACAGCCATGTCACATCAATTCCTAAGAAGTTACCCATACTAAATAGAAAAGCAAGGGCTCACCACAATGAGTGTGCACGTAGGAGGGGTGTTAAATCAAAGGTGGCAGCTAATGCTTTTTGGTAATTTACAATTCTATGATTGTCACATAAGTCTGGTAGAATCTGAAAATATCTGAAAGAGCATTCTACTGACTGCAATAAATTATCAAATATCAAATACTGTTACACTTTTCACCCTAAGTAAATGAAAACAATTTGAAAAAAAAAGGGGGGGGGGCATTTTAGCATGTTTTCTTCGTTCCAAAAAAGGGAAAATGCTGAGGTTTTGTAATACCTTCCAAGAAAACAAAGGAATTGTTTCTTCTTTGAGAAGGGTTGTGTATTAAAAAAATAGGCTTATACCCTAATTATCCACTTTTTGATGTTAATTAACTAATAGAAATTCAGTGCCAGTGGTGTGCTAGTACACGTTTATTTAACAATCAGCTTTCAGGATGCCCGGGTGGCTCAGTGGTTGAGTGTGTCTGCCTTTGTCTCAGGTCGTGATTCTGGGGTCCTAGAATTGAGTCCTGCATTGGGCCCCCTGCAGGGAGCCTGATTCTCCCTCTGCCTATGTCTCTGTCTCTCTGTGTGTCTCTCATGAATAAATAAATAAATAAAATCTTAAAAAGAGGACCAATCTAAACCAAAACAACACGCAAAAACCATCAGCTTTTTAGGAGCAAGGGAATGAGGAGACCTCTGACTTGTAGCATGTGCCAATTTCTGTGGTGTAAATACAGCCACCATGTCTGATTTCAAGCTACCAACATGATGTCACTGCCCGTGGAGTTATGAAGAGATGTTGACAATTGCTTTTGCTGGTTCTAGCACATATTGGAGGGTATCATTTTATCCTAACTTGGATTTTACTACTCATTATTGCTAGGATAGTATTGATTAAGGAAAAAACTCTGAAACTTGCATGAACATATTGTTTTACTCATTGCAAAATTTGTATCACCTTTCAATGAGTAACTTCAGTCATGAAAAGTATGTTAATTCCAAAGGGACCTAAAGAAAGCACCAAGGCCCATGCAGACAGATGCTAATCCTGTAGATAAATGATCTGACACCTGACAAATATGCTGTACCTGACAGTGTTGGTCTTTTTGAAGGATAAACTCTGCATGTTCTCCTATGTGAATGCAATTTCACTGTACCAGCTCTGGGTATGCAGAGCCAGAGTCACTGCTGCAAGTTCATTAACAAAGCAAACATCTCACCTGCAGAGCAGATTCATTCTACACCATTGTTATGTGCAGACCAAGCGAAGTCCCTCTCAACTGATCTCAGTGTCAAGTTAGTAAAGGAAAAAAGTCACTGGTGTGTGCAGTTTTTCTCCAAAGTAGATTCAAAAAATTTAGGTACATTAACCTGAGTCAACCACAGTGCCATGTTACTGCTCATGTTGCCAATTCGTTGTTGGCTCTACACCCACTGGAGGGAGAGAATACTTCAAATATACTTAGAGCATTTAAGATATTTGCTAACATTTATGACCTTATTCAGTAAGATTCACTCTTGTTAGAACCAGTCAGCACCTGTCTTAAAATCTTTTTAGAGAAGCTGTGGTCATAAATAAACAACTACTTGGCAGATACCTCTACTGTAATGGAAATTGAGACTTTGATCTCAGGTTCCTTAGAGGTCTTGCATTCTGCACATCATCTCCTAGTGGATTTTATACTCATTGTGACAACATCTACCCTGACATTGCCTCCAATGCCATCTCCTCTCCTGGAAATATCTTCCACTTCATAGGCTTCATCCTCTGTATCTTCTCTGTTTAATATGAAATGCAGTAGAGTTTTATTTGCATAGAATTTCTGAAACAAAAACAATGAGACACAGATGTAATGCCCTTAACAACACTTGAATGTGACTGTAAATTGGCCTACCTAACCCTGTGTGAGGCTGCAAGTCTGTGAAGGGCAGAGGTTTTATCCACACCAGCAAAGTCTGCAGAAATGGGACAAACATGAGTGTATGAATGTATTTGGCTTTGGAGACAGGCTTCCTGGATTTGCATTCCAGCTTTGTTTCTTACTAGTTGTATGATGTTGGGAAAAAATCACTTAATCTCTCTTAACCCCTCATATATAAAATGGGGAAAGCTCACTTTACAAGGGCTGCTGTAAGAATAAACTGAGAAAAATCCCATAAAGCATTCAGAACAGTTCTAGAACATAATTCACAATAAATGTCAGCTATTATTAATTGCAAATTAGGTGAAATAAGAACAGATATTTAAGCATATACTATGGCATCCAATTTTGTAGATATTTTGCTGTAATCTGCTTCTTAAAGTAGTTCAAATCAGTGGTTTGGCCTTGCTTTGCAAGTGCTATTTGAAATGGTGTCATATTGATGGGAATGTAGTCAGTGATTACATCTTCTGGAAAATGTGTGTTAACCAAAGTATTGCTTCACTTAAATTATCCAAGTCTTTTATTCCTCATTCATAATGGGAAATGGCAGAAAGAAATTTGTAACATTTTTGTCTTATTACATTATTCAACACACCTTTCCTGTTAATATTATAATTATTTTTCACACAGAATTTATCATCTTTCTATCCTCCTAACCACTAGTCTTGCTTACAGAAGAAAAAAATTAACTCCTTAATATGACCTTCAAGACCCTCAACAATCTGGCCTTCACCTATGTTTCCAATGTCTGATTACTTCCTGTCACCAATTTGATATTCTTACAAGACGTTATTATTCACCCAGCTTGTCATGTATTTTCATTTGCTCACTCATTCATTTACTTTTTTCATTCAAATACTTTATCCTTGCTTACTATGTATGTCAGAAATTTTGCTAGGTGTTAGGGATTAAAGATAAAAAGAATGCAGAGGCTTGTTTGCATTTGTAGAGAATGAGCCCAACATGTGAGTTAGAAGAGCAAGCAGAGAGGAGATACAAATTTAAAAACAGAGTGAGTCCATGGATGCTGAATTTCTGTCATAATCCTTGAGGTCATAGTTCCTGGTGCACTTCCTTCACTTCCACAAGTGACTATCAACATCTCATCCACATGAGCCAATGAATCCCTACTTGGCTTTAGCAAGAGTTTGAGTTGAATAATTCATTTTGAATTGAAAGAGTCCTGCCACTTGAAGAACTCTGATGTAATACGGTGAGGCAATGGGAGCTACAGAGAAAATTTTGAGATGCAAAATACTTTTAAATAGATCAAAATGTGTTATTAGATCAAAAGCACAATGAAAACGCAGTTCTAGTGAACAGTACAGAAGATGGATTCAAAGAGACCATTTAGGCACCTCTTCTGCTGTTCAAGGAGTTAGTCCTTAGTCCTTAGAGAATTTCTGACTATTGAAATAATCCACCAAGGCCTAGTTCATTTGGCACCTAGTCTGTAGTGTCTTTCTGATCCCACTCAGCGGGCATGAATGGTTCTTTGTTCTGCATTCCTGCAGCACTTCACTTGTACCTCTGACATCAGGCCTCTCACAATTCAGCTGCATCAGAATCACCTGGAGGGCTTGTTAAAACTAGATTGCTCAGCCCCACCCTGAGAGTTTCTGATTCCGGTCTGAGGTAGGACCTGAGGATCCTAACAACTTCTAGGTAATGCAGATGTTAATGCTTCAGGGGCCACTGCTCTAACATATTTCATTGTAAGCTGTGTTCTAGTTCCTTTGCTCATCTGCATCCTCTGCTAGGTTAAAAGTTCCCTAAGGATTTTCTTACTCATCTTTCTAAAATTCTCAGTACCTAATATAAAACTTTATGCAAAATTAGTATTTGATATGCTGTGCGATTAAATATGGAAATAAGGCAAACATTCTACCATAATAAATTCTCTCAGTTACAGTCTAGATTTCTTCAAATAATGAACTGTAACTAGAAAAAAAAAGGCAGAATATATTCTGACTTTTCATGGGCTGCCTAATTTTGATTACACCTATTTTTAAAATTTAATTAATTTATTTTAAATTTTATTTATTTATCTGAGAGAGAGAGCGTGCACGCATGTGTACACATGCAGCATGCACATGCAGCCCGATGCAGGGCTCAATCTCATGACCCTGAGATCATGACCTGAGCTGAAATCAAGAGTCAGACGCTTAACTGAATGAGCCATCCAGGTGCCCCTGATTATATCTTCTATTTGATTTAATCTTTGCACATAAAGTACAATGATTATTTTCAAATATACGAAAGCTTCAAATGCATGATCTCAGAGAAGTTAGGACTAGGATTTTCCTTCCTCCTGCATGTATTTTTATTTCCTCTCGATTTAGCTGGCATCTGACAGCCCAAGGGAGAAAACATTTCAAGTATTTTTTCATCCCACTATTAAGAAATGCTGATCAAACTAACTTATTTTGTAGCTGTTCTTATGGCAAAACATTCTGTCCTTTAGGCTTTGTTGCCTTGCAGCTACTTTAAAACATCTAGAAGTAACTTTTAATTACGTAGGTAAAAGACCTGTATACTAACAACAATAAGACACTGATGAAACAACCAAAGATGTAAATAAAGGGGAAGATAGATCATACTCATGGATTGGAAGAATATAGTTAAAATGTCCATTCTACCCAAGGCAATCTACAGATTCAATGCAATTCCTATTAAATTTCCAATTGCACTTTTCATAGAAATAGAACAAACAATTCTACATTTTGTATGGAATCACAAAAACCCTCAAATAATTAAAGCAGTCTAAAGAAACAAGAGCTAAGCTGGAGGCATCACACTCCTTGATTTCCAATTACATTACAAAACTAGAGTAATCAAAACAGCAAGTGATACTGGCATAAAAACAGACACATAGATCATTGCAACAGAATAATGAGCCCAGAAATAAACTTGAGAATATATGGCCAATTAATTTGCAACAGAGAAGTCAAGAATACTTGTGGAAAGTGGAGAGTGGAGAAAGGAAAGTCTCTTCAATAAATGGTGTCAGGAAAATTGGACAGCCCCATGCAAAAGAATGGAACTGGACCATTATCTCACATTAAACACAAAAATTAACTCAAAATGGATTAAAGACTTGATTATAAGACCTGAAACCATACAACTGCTAGAAGAAAACATAGGCAGTAGGCTCCTTGACATCAATCTTAAAGATTATTTTTTGGATTTGACACCGAAAGTTAACAAAAACAAAAATAAAGTGGGATGGTATCAAACAAAAATCTTCTGCACAACAAAGAAAACCATCAACAAAATGAAAAGGCCACCTATGGAATGGAAGAAAATATCTGCAAGTCATATATTTGATAAAATATATAAAGAACTTATACAACTCAATATTAAACACAATCTGATTAAAAAATGAGAAGATCCGAACATTTTTCCAAAGAAAGCACATGAAAAAATGCACATCACTAATCACCAGGGAAATGCAAATCAAAACCACAAGATATTATCTCACACCTGTTAGAATGGCTGTTATCAAAAGGACAAGAAATAACAAGTGTTGGTGAGGATATGGAGAAAAGGCAAACTTTGTGCAGTGCTTGTGGAAATGTTAAGTTGGCATAACCACTATGGAAAACATTACATAGGTTCCTAAGACAATTAAACATAGAACTACCATATGATCCAGCAATTTCACTTCTGGAATATTTATCCAAAGAAAATGAAAACACTAACTTGAAAAGACATATGCACCTGTATATTCACTGAAGCATTATTCATAATAGCCAAGAAATAGAAACCAGCTAAATGTCTACTGATAAGTGAATGGATAAAGAAAATCAGGTATATATATAAAGAACGAAATATTGCCACTGACAGCATCATGGATGGACCTTTAGGGCATTATGTTAAGTGAAATAAGTCAGACAGAGAAAGACAAATACTGTATTGATCTCACTTATAAACGGAATTTAAAAGAAACACAACAAAACAAAAACCAAGCTCATACGGGCACCTGGCTGGCTCATTCAGTAGAGCATATGACTTCTGATCTTGGGGCTGTGAGTTCAAGCTCCATGTTGGCTATAAAGATTACATTAAAAACAAAAAACAAAAAACACCAAAACCAAAAACGAAGCTCATAGATACAGAGAACAGATTGGTGGGGCTGTCACAGGCAGGGGGGGCAGGCAAAATGGTCAAAAGGTACAAACTTCTAGTTATAAAGTAAGTTTACAAAAACCATAATGGGGATAAATTTTTGTCTGCCACAAACAAACAAACAAACAAACAAACAAAATTAGTCTTGGGGAGGTAATATACAGCATGGCAACCATAGTTAATAACACTGTATTATATATTTGAAAGTTGCTAAGACAAAAATCTTAAAAGTTCTCATCACAAGAAAAAAAGTTCTGTAAAACTATGCATGGCAATGAATGTTATCTAGACTTATTGTGGTGCCTGTTTGCAATATATATACAAATACTGAATCATATTGTACACCTGAAACTAATTTATGTCAATTATGACTTGATAAAACATAAACAATAAAAAAGTAAAAACATTGGGCTTAAAATTATTTTTTTTTAACCATGTCATTAGCTTCTTGTGAATTAAAAAAGCATGAAGCCTACCTTGAACCTTGGGAGATAGGAAAGGCCAGTTTGCATTGAATTCTGGGTGTTCAGATCAGATGTCTGTTTTCTTTATTGGAACTGACATCCTCTCTCTTGTGAGCTAATGTGGGTAGCTGCTAAAATCAAACATGCCTAGAAACAGTACTGTGTTCTTTACCTTTCTCACTGTCTTTACATGGTTATTTCTTGTATTCAGAGTGATTTTTATAATTCTTATAGCATCTCCAGGTAATGGGGTAGAGTTTTTAATGCAGTATGTAAGGTATACAGAGAAAAGATTTGTAGAGTGGCGTTACCTTAAGCATCCTGTGACGTTGTAAAATATATCAAAATCAAGCAAACCGTTTGCTTTGGGGTAGTCTCCTTCTGGCCACCCAGAGAAGGGAATGATGATATTCTCAGTCAGGATGAGCAAGGCTTCTGTTATCATGAGATTCTTGAGTTTGTCATTAGATGACAAATTCCACAGCAAACCTAGAAAAGCAAAAAGTACTACATCAAAACAGCACCAGGATGGGTCAAATGACTGCTGAAAAGATGAGTTAGGGCAGCAGCCCTAGGGCTGTGGCTAGTAGTGTAGAGAAAAGGGTGGCCCCTTTTCCGACTGAAAGAATCAGTTTAGAGTTTGTTAGATGGCAATGAAGCTGATCCATAATAGAGACACACACACACACACACACACACACACACATACACATACACACAGAGATATTATGATATAAAATTATACAGCTTTTAAATTAATCAGGAATGTGAATGAAAGTTAGAAATCCTTAAACACGTATACTGTTTCTCTTAAAAGATCCTACCACTAAGCTGACCTCACTGAGGTAACAAATTCTGGTCTCACCAACACAGAGGCTTGAAATGATCCTATTGTAATAAAGACTTCTATATTTTTATTTTTGTTTATTTTTAAAAAAAGATTTTACATTCTTTTAAAGTGATCGCTACACCCAACCTGGGGCTTGAACTTAAAACCGAGAGATCAAGATTTGTACACTCTACCAACTGAGCCAGTCAGGTGCCCCAAGGCTTCAGTGTTTTTAAAGGGTCATCTTTTTCTCCTGTAGTTGCATGGGGAGAATATCTCCCTCTGCCTCCTGCTCCCCACTACCTGCAACTTCCACCTGATATTTGCTGCCCAGTGACAGCAGGAAGGGCCGATTGAAAGCCTTTGACTGTACCCCTGCCTGTCACCGGTAGGCTGATCAACATCACCAATTAATATTTATTAAATCCTACCCAATGATAGACTTTCTGCCCTCCTGGAACTTATGTTGGGTATCTCATGAATTTCCTATATTATAGTTTGGCAGTGAAGGAGGTACAAGAGTATTTAATCTACCTGCCAACACGCATGGCCTAAAGCACTGGTCTAAGCATTGTCCTCATTTAACTTTACCTTTCCTCTTGAAATCTCCCCCTTGACCCACCAGTAAAGAGAAAGGCCATATAAGCCAACTCAGAAAGAAATTCATAAGATAAGAGCATACTGTACTTTTCAGGGCATTTGTGAGACAGAGCCTGAAGCTGGGTGCCTCAGAGGGAATACAAAGTGGCACACACATTTAGGATTTGTTTTTCTTACAGATTTGGCATTCAAATACTTCCGATTCAGTGGAAGAATAGCTCTTGCTTGCTATTCCAGTGACTCCCAGCAGGTGTAAAGCTGCCTTACTTTCCTTCTTTCATATCTCAGGAAATGACTAACTCACTATCATCCAGGAAGGCCGAGAGCAGAGAAAGAGAAGCGATCTTCGTTTTCTTCCCTATTCATTCCCCCACCACCCAGTCGGTAATTCCCACTTTTAAAATTTACTGCTTTGTCTGCATAAAAGAAAGAGGAAGCACAGGTATACAGAACAGTCTACGTTGTGAAAAAAGGAAAGGTGCTTTTTTTCGGGGGGGGGGGCTGAATTCTGTGGTGGTGTCATCTCCCCTGATTTTAATGACTGAAATAATTGTCTACACAATTAAAGCTTGCTAATTATTCAACCATACTCATATCTGGCCCACCATTTAGAACACTCTAGGCCAAATGCAGTCTTTTGGCCTTAATCAGTTTACTTTGGCTGTGTACCAGTAAGTCATTTCTGAGACCATAACCGAATCCCCACTGCAGTCTACGCAGAACTTCCATCAGATACAGCGACACTGGGGATCTGGTGTCTGGTGAGAGCTCGAATTCTGGCTTGGGAGTGGGGGGATCTTTTCCTGATCAAACTAGCCCTGGGGATTTAGGCAGGAGCAGTGTCCCTCAGCCACTGGTTTTGCAACACAATGACTTCATTCCTCCCACTTAGGCTTGAGGGGCCCTGGACGGGGGTAGAATGACAGAACAGAACTCCAAAGGTGGCTGAAAACAATGTAGAGGCAGGTCTGAGGTTGAGTTGTGTTTCCTAAGCTACTAAAGAAAGCTAAAAAGAAAAGAGAGAGAAGGTGGGGAAAAGCTTCCTGTTTTAAATAAGCAAACAAATTAACAGTCCCTGCCTGCCAGAGGCTTAAAAATGTAAAGCATAATGACATTTCCTCTTTTTAGAAAGGACCACACAGGGCACTCAAAGGAAAAGTATACCTTACAATAAAAACCAGAAGAAGATTAATTTTAAACAAAGGAAGTGAGATTTTCCTTCAACACTTGATGTCCTTTATAGCTTGGCAAGCAGTATTATTTCTATAAAAATATCTGGTTTGGGAGTATCAGTATAATTTTTGAATTCTTAATATAGGATATCATATAGAAATGTCATGCCTACCAAATTTTTGTATGGCACAAAGCTAGGAAGGAGCTTAAGTGTTCACTAGAGATTTGGGATTATACACAGACACTCCCCTAACATGAGCATACAAAAATCAATAAACAGCCAATTACAGATTGGGAAAATATGTATGGCAATACAAGGTTAATATCCCTAATATATAGAGTTCTTATAAATCATTATAAATTCAATTGCTAGTAGAAAAATTAATCCTAGCTAAAAAATATTAGAATCTACTACACATAGGAATGCATTTTCTTGGGATCCCTGGGTGGCTCAGCGGTTTAGCACATCAGCCCAGGGCGTGATCCTGGGGCTCCCTGCATGTAGCCTGCTTCTCTCTCTGCCTGTGTCTCTGCCTCTCTCTCTCTGTGTCTCTCATGAATAAATAAATAAATAAAATCTTAAGAAAAAAAAAAGGAATGCATTTTCTCCAGTAATGAAAGAAATGCAAATTTAACAACTAGATATCATTTTTTGGTGACTATAAGACAGCAAAACCAGAACTAATGAGTGGAAATTCAAGGGAAAGAGATTCTGGCTCACTGAAAATATCAGTTTCTAAGAGAGCTTTGAAGAAAACAGATCTGTTTGTAAGATCCAGCTCTATTGCTGCAGCTGATAAAAATGAGCTCCTCCTTTATCAAAACATTGACAAGGAGATTTTATCTCAAAGCTAGAGTGTTACACTAGACCAGCAGTTTCCGAATGAACCTCGTGGCATATCAGAATCATATATTCCTGGGCCACATCTCATACTTACTTGCCAGAATCTCAGGACAGATCTTAGGAATTTGTATTTTAAAAAATGATTCCTGAGGCACCTGGCTGGCTCAGTCAGAACACGGGACTCTTGATCTCAGGGTCATGAGTTTGAGCCCCAAACTAGATGTAAAGATTACTTAAAAAAATGATTCCCATTTCTGGCACTGGGAAACAAATGGGCCAGAAGACCCTTCATAGAACTTCTTTTCAATGACTTGATTCTGGATGTTCTGAGATAACATTAGGGTTTAGATTTTCACTGGTCTCACCTTTAGCTTCTAATCAACTTATTCATAGCGCCTCGGTTTCTATTATTATAGTTCTTTGTTGCAGCTGATAAGCCTGTAATTTTCTATCACTAAGTTCTCATTCAAGGCAAAAAGAAAGAGAAATGGATTCTGGTTAGGGATATGTTTTGAATAATTAGCACTTAGAAGAGAGATAATAATAACTTCATTATCTAGAAATTTGTTGCCAACTGTGATATTTGCAAAAAATACCTAACTTTAGTAAAGGGATCTTATAAGATATTAAAATCCAGTCCGCCCTTGAGGACTAGAAATACAGTTATTTAACAAAGTCTAAATGACACTTAGGTGGTAAAAATTGCGAGTAGTATGATTAAATGAATCCCTATTATCAGTACAGAGGGAGAAGGAAGAGCAGGAGGAAAAAAAGGAGAACCGGTGTGTTTTAACCTTGTTTTGCAAAGTGATCACAAAACAGAGGATTTTTTTTTTTTTTATAATTTTCCTTGTGTGGATATACTCCTTTCACCTAAGTTTTGTAAATCTTACCTGCGATACCACACTATTGCAAAAGCCGTTTAGTCCAAGTTATACATGAACCCAAGGTAACCTGTTGCATATTACAAATGCAGAATAAAATAATATAGAATTATTTTTAAAGGTGCATAATGAATATTTTATAGTAAAATGTTTCTGCTATTTTATTAAAATACAGCAATTCAATTAAATATTTCCATAAAATATGCAGAGGTCAATATGCATTTTCAACAAATCATCGACAAACATGACCCTTCCCTATGGCTTCCTTATGTAACACGCAGAAGGACAAGAATCTCTTGCTTCATTCTTACTAAGCCAGAGCCCACTCATTTCTGAAAGTGTTCATTACTCAGTGACCCTGAAGATGAACCTCTGAGATCAGTATGTACTGTTCTCATTTCAATTAAAGTACACTACCACGCTCACTTGGTAAGGGAGGGAGAACAATCTCAGAGGGAGTCTTTGATCCTGAAGCCTTTTCATCTGGAAAGGGAAGAGCTTCCCTCTGAGGCTGGTACTGAAAATGCTAGGAAGGTCAGTGAGTTGATGTTTTCTTCCAGCAAACAAAGCTCTGGTACTTATATTATACATATATAGATATCAAATGGTTAATTGTTTTATATCTTGGCCAGAAAAATCAGGGTCCTATCTGAAAACACACTTGGTTCTCTTATTTGTGTGTAATCTGGATATTCCCAGGTCACAAGTCTTTTTTTTTAAAGATTTTATTTATTTATTTAGATTTTTAAAAAACATTATTTGAGAGAGAGAGCATGAGAAAATGAGCATGAATGAGGGGGGAGGGGCAGCGAGAGGGAGAAGCAGGCACCCCACTGAGCAGGGAGGCTGAGGCAGGGGCAGGATCCCAGGACCCTGCAATCATGACCTGAGCTGAAGGCAGATGCTTAAATGACTGAGCCACCCAGGTGTCCCAAAGATTTTATTTATTTACTTGAGAGAAAGTGAGTGGGACAGAGAGGGAGAGAGAATCTGAGGCAGACTCCACGCTGCGTGCAGGGCCTGATGTGAGGCTCGATCCCACCACCCTGAGATCATGACCTGAGCTAAAACCAAGAATTGGATGCTTAATTGACTGAGCCACCTGGGTGCTCTCACAAGTCTCTTTCATATGTTCAATCAGAAGTCTCATTTGAGAAAATAACAAATAACTGTTGTTATTGCAATAAATATACAGGCATAAAATAAGTGGCATCCTAATATTAAAGGATGCAAAAGTAGTTCAGTGGAAGCCTTTTCAAAACTTCACTGGGGGGAGGGTGGGAGACAGGGAGTAAAGTATGGAAAGATGGCATCTGAAAATGCTTCAAAGGAAAAGACACCTATTGAAAGATGAGAGGGTTCACCAGATGGTCAAGGTGTGGAAAAAGATTCTAGTCCAAGAAACAGCACAAAAGATACCAAGATAGAAAAGAGACATGGAACAGACCAGCAAAATCCTCGAGGATTTCAGAACCTGAGCTGGAAGGGTATGAGAGGAGACACTGGTTGCCTATGGTCACCAAGTTCACATCATAAAATCTTAGTATGGCATACTACACAGCATGGACTCTACCTTATAGTTCATGGGGAGGACAATGGGCAGAATTTTCATATTAGAAAGAAATCATTAGGAGCAGAGTGGTGGATCGAGTGGGAATGTGCAATACTGAATCAGAGGGGCAGTAAGAAGCTACTGCAATAGTAGACCAGGGGTGTGAAGAAGACTGAATCATGTCAGTGGCAAGTGGAGAGAGAGGAAGGCTCAGAGAAGAATGAAAGAGCTCTCTGATCTGAGATTCTTAAAGATAAACCCTTTCCCAAAGAACTGTAAAAATGAGTCACTCTCTGCCCCAGAAACAGTAGGTGAGAGCCACTTTCATACAGCAGAACACGCAGATAAAGCTAGGTTCAAATCTGGGCCTTGTGCTCTGCCAGTTGTGTAATCTTGGGCAATCTACTTACCACCCTAAAGTGTCACACTGATCATGCGGAAATCAACAATAATGCCTTATGGAGATGTCAAGGGGAACAAAGATGAAAAATGGAAAGTCCTAATTTAGTGGCAAGCATGTAAAAAGAGGCTCAATAAAAAGATGTTCACCAAATAGATAAGATTCACATGTATGGTTGCTCGCTTTGTGTTTCTAAACAAAGATATAAACATGTCTACATTAAGTCAACAATTTATTTCTGAGGCCCCGAAAGCACTTATTTAGCTGTTCTATTAATAGAGCTAAAGGAAGTTATTTGGAAGGATTTGTATCAAACATTCAAGTATTAACTCAATTCAATTAGCATGTAATGAGCACCCTCTGGTAGGGGTGAACAAGCCAAGTTCTAGAAATCCTGAGAATTGCACAATAAACCTCCATTTATCAGCTCTGTAGATTATCTAAAGATAACTGAATGGTTTCTATGGCATTAATACCACAGAATGTTCTCTGACTGTAGTTTCCTATTGCCTAAACAAGAGAAGAGGAAGCGTGGTTCAATGGATTACTTCCCTGACACACACCACAAATCCTCCCAAGTTCTCTGGCTACAATACACACTAACCTCAATACTCTATTATCAAACTCCCTCTACATGACCAGCAGCTTCTTTTTGCTTCTTTGCTTTGCTAATGATGTTCATTTTGCTGGGAATGACTTTCATTCTCCCTCAAAACACCAGTTCAAAGTGTATCCTATCCTTCTTTTAAAGTCCAGAATGAAACATATCTCCTTCGAGAAGTCATTTGACTGTAAAACAGTAAAAAAAAAAATTATCTGTTTGCTATTCTCTTATGGTTGTCATTACTATATTTTAATGGAGGAAATGTTAGGTTTTAACTATGAGGTTTAGTCTTTTTTTTTTTTTTAAGTGCCAACCACCACATAATTGTTCATGTGTTAGCAGAGGGAAAAGAACATGTACAGCCTCTCCAGACTGATTCCCATTGCTTGGCACTTGAAGGCAGCCCTGTAAATGCTGGCTGAATGAATGAATGAATCAATGAATGTGTCTGATCACTCTTAATTTCTGTAGGTATTTTAATATAAATCATAAAGATGGAAGGAAACTTCCCATGGGACATAATAGGAAGCTGGCAGAAGGGCAGCATGGTATCACTCTTCATATAGTTTTATAAAATTAAATATATTAAGATAGAAAAATATGTGATTGTTTTAAGATATAAATGGGCAGAGAAGATAGAATGACATTTCTACAGAAAAAAGGGCTGTATGGTAAAGTGGACACAGCGGAAGTACAGAATATATTCAGTTTAAAACAACATTTGTGAGATACCTCCTTTTAAGGTGAACTGAGTGGAAAAATTAAAGGGGGAGACAAACCATAAGAGACTCCTCACTCTGGGAAACAAAGGGTAGTGGAAGGGGAGGTGGGCAGGGGGTCGGGGTGACTGGGTGATGGGCACTGAGAGGGGCACTTGACCCATCAAGCACTGGGTGAGCACTGGGTGTTATGCTATATGTTGGCAAATCAAACTCCAATAAAAACAAATGTAAAAAAAAAAGAACTTTTAAAATAAATAACACTGTCAAGAATTATTATTTACAAATACATTAAAAAGGGTTAACTTCTTTGGACCCTACTTTCCTCATCTGTAAAATTGAGATTTAATCACCCAATAACACCTAAAAATATCTCAAAATCTTTTCATGATAATTAAATTAAAAGTGTACGTTTACTACCTGGGCCACTGAATGTTCTTAATTTAAGTTTCCCCAGGGCAACCAACACTACTGACAATTGAACTCAGTAATGCTTCTCGCACTCTGTAAGGTGTGCAGGGAGCGTCAGCACGGAGCGGATGGTGAGGGCAGGGAGGGCAAGCTTGAACATCAATGAACCATTTTCTCCTCTACTGTATGTACTATTCATTTAAATGAAACTAGGTCTGTCTTCTCCATGTTTCAAGGATTACTAAAACTGTTGATTTAATTCTATCAGATTATTTCATCTTTTTAATCTATTGGACAGAAAAACAGTATTTACCTATGCAACTCAGTATTTTGAAATATGAAGTAGAGAGCTAGAAAAAAAAAAAACCACATCCAGCCACTCTCATCTTTTTTTCTTTTTTTTAGGGTGCAGTGATGGATGGGCTAGGGAGCAGGTATTTTGAGGTGGACCGGTCCAGGCAATGGAAGGATTAGAAAACCATATTTCTTGTATTTTGACTATTTGGTTAAATTGATCTTTTTTTTTTTTTAAGATTTTATTTATTTATGATAGTCACAGAGAGAGAGAGAGGCAGAGACACAGGCAGAGGGAGAAGCAGGCTCCATGCAGGGAGCCTGATGTGGGATTCAATCCTGGATCTCCAAGATCGCACCCTGGGCCAAAGGCAGGCACCAAACCGCTGCGCCACCCAGGGATCCCTAAATTGATCTTCTACATTAGGACACTATTTGACTCCCTGATTTGCTTTCTTTGGATAGATCCAGGGAGTGGATTATTGAATAAATAGTAAAAATAATTGGGTGTGGCTCCTCTTGAGTCTCTTCAGAATGAATGCCTTGGACACCCAAGGCAATACTGAAAGCTCACACATCCTCAAACCATAGAGTGGCTGTTAGTAAACTGATGCGGATTTCCATGCAGTGAGTCTTGCAAAGTTGTTTTAAAAACATGTAGTCAAAGTCACAGTTTTCTTACTTATGTGGACTGAGCAAAAGCCTCAAAATAACTTCCCCCTTTCCAGAAAAAAAGGAATTCAAACTTCACCTGAATTCGAGGTCTAACTCAGCAAGGTGACAACGTTCCTTGAAAGCCACCTCTCAGATAATGATGAGCCCATCAAGCACTGGGTGTGGGAAGCTTAAGAAAAATAGAGAGCATAACATACCCAGCTGGGGTACCCTGCTCTACGTCCTTTCATATTCTATGAGCACTACCTGTTATTTGCTTTTTAGTCTCCAAGTCTCTGGTTTGCTTCAGCACCTGGAGTAGCCGAGGTACCCCGTTGAGTTCAGCTACCTCCAACTTGTTGTCATTATCTTCAAATACCAAGTTTCTCAAAGCCCCACACACGGCTCGCTGAACATCTTCATTCTGAACTTTCAGGAGCTGCAGAAGCTTGGGGATGCCACGAAGCTGATTGACCTGGGGAAGAAGTGGATGCGTATTTCAGGTATTTATTCTGATGTGCCATCAAAAACGTTCATTGCAATATGAATGAACACACAAAGTTCAGCACTGTGGATTAGAACCCCCCATCAAATAATAAAGGAGACATAGCCTGAGACTCACAGCATAAGGTATATGCCTACCATCTCACTGAGGAGCTAACAATAAATTTGAGAAGACTGAAACCTGTGAGATAATTGAAAGAGAAAGTTAAAGTGATAGAAGGTGGGTAAGTGATAGCTTTGTGAATGAAAAGAGTTAAGTTATAAAAGCCTTGAGCATAATGAAGATGAACAGACTTGGGAATGTGAGGAATAAAGAGTTTTATGGAAGAACAGCACATATTACGGGAGTATTTTTTTTTCCAGGACAGAACTTTACAGTCAATATAAACAAACAGATCTCACTTCATTAATGGTAGAAATAAAGATTCATTTACCATGGCGACGGTAGTAGCAAAGCAAACTAATCCTAAATGCCAGCTATTTTTACGATCAATTGCTTTGGGTACTTAAAGATTTACATAAAAATTATGCAAGCAATTTAAGTAAATAATGTAACTTTATACTTTTTGATATGCTATTTTTAAATTTTATTTCATTTTATTTTATTTTTTTTAATTTATTATTTATGATAGTCACACAGAGAGAGAGAGAGAGGCAGAGACACAGGCAGAGGGAGAAGCAGGAGCAGGCTCCATGCACTGGGAGCCTGATGTGGGATTCGATCCCAGGTCTCCAGGATCGCGCCCTGGGCCAAAGGCAGGCGCCAAACCACTGAGCCACCCAGGGATCCCTGCTATTTTTAAAATATTGCTTTCTCCTATCCAAATATGCAAGAAAGAGTGTGCTGTCTGTTAGAGCCAGAACTAGGAATAGAAACATAGATGGCTTAGATTCTGAAATGTATGGTTGTTTAAGAAGAGGCAAATAATGGCAATCTGAGCAAGGTGATTTTATATTTCAGGCTGCAAATATTATCTAAAAAAAGAAAATCAAGAGGTGGACATGGGCTGCTAAAGAGAAATGTTAAGTTGCAGACTGAGGGCTTTCTTTCTCATAGTCTTCCACTGGCATCTGATGTAGAAAAATTTTGTTTTTTAGAGAGAGCAAGAGAGATCGTGAGTGGGGAGGGACAGAAGGAAAAGGAGAGAAAGAAATCCCAAGCATGGTGAGTGTGGAGCCCAATGCAGGGCTCGATCTCACAACCCTGAGATTATGACCTGAGCCAAAATCAAGAGTCCGATGCTATTCAACTAAGCCACCCAGGCACCCCCAGAAAATTTTAGTAAGAACTTTTGGTAAAGATCTCAGTCACTTTCTCAATCTTAATGCAGACATTTTTAGGATATAACTGTGAATGAGCAGGAGTTTCCCTTTCAGATGAAGTTCATCACCTACAAATGATGCCCTAACTGCACAACAGTTCAGTGCTCCAGGGCCCAGTAACACCTTTTCATATTTTCTACGTATCATCAAAATCCAGTTTCCTGGGGGATCCCTGGGTGGCTCAGTGGTTTAGCACCTGCCTTTGACCCAGGGCGCAATCCTGGAGTCCCAGGATCAAGTCCCAAATCGGGCTCCTGGCATGGAGCCTGCTTCTCCCTCCTCCTGTGTCTCTGCCTCTCTCTCGCTCTATGTCTATCATAAATAAATAAATAAATAAATAAATAAATAAATAAATAAATAATCTTTTTAAAAATCCAGTTTCCCTTTCATAGACAGATAAATGGTATTTAAGACATAATTTTCCAATATGACATCTTCCTTTGCTAGGATTGGGAAGAAAACTAGCAAGGCAAGAATAAAAGCCAAGGTTTAAAAATAATAACTGTAATAATAATAATAATAAAACACAGATAATGACTCCTCCACCCACTTCCAGGTGTTGGCATAGTATTAAGAGTTTCATATACATTATCTTATTAATAGCTTGTTAAGAACCTTAAGAGAGAAGTACTCTTAGGGCGCCTGGTGGCTCAGTCACTTAAGTCCATGTTGGGCATGGAGCCCTGCTGAAAATTCTCTCTCCTTCTCCCTCTGCCCATCCCCCTTCCTTCTCTTGAGAGAGAAAGAAAGAAAGAGTGAGAGAGGAGAGAAGTAGTTTTTTGGTCCGTTTAAGGTTTCACTGGTAGTAATGACTACTACTACTACTACTTATCACTCCCTTCAGAGGGGACATTCATTTGCAGAACAGGATACAATTGGTAGACTGGTCACAGCAATTTGGTTGGGCTATGTCTACAGCTATTTTAATATATTTGTGTGACAATGCTAATGAGAAAGATTTCTTCACTATCAATTAATTCTGGTCCCGCAGATCACTATTTGATCACTTCATCTATTCCCATTATTACACTTCCTTAAAAGCAGAAAGGCACAGTTTATTTTAAAAACAGTCTGTAACTCACAGGTTTCTCTAATTTCATCAATTTCTTCTTTTTTTTTTTTTAAAGATTTATTTATTTATTTATGATAGACAGAGAGAGAGAGAGAGAGAGAGACACAGGAGGAGGGAGAAGCAGGCTCCATGCCAGGAGCCCGACGTGGGACTCGATCCTGGTACTCCAGGATCGCGCCCTGGACCAAAGGCAGGTGCTAAACCGCTAAGCCACCCAGGGATCCCCCTAATTTCATCAATTTCTATTTCATAGTTAGGTTTTAAGGTGGTTAAGTTTACACTCTATCAACTTCATAAATGCCACCTATACTAAATCTTCGCGCTAGCAGTATAAACATCAGACACAAAAAGAAAATCCTGTTTGTCCTGAAGGTACTTTGCAAACTTAAGAAATATTTTATTACTTAATTTATAATTTATAAGTTGCCTTCTTCAAAATATGTGAAGTGGCTTACTGGCCATATTGCATTTCCAGATGCGATTATGGAATTAGCCAGAGTAGCATGTGGAAGCCTCCACTGTCCTGACTGAGGTGGGAGGGTGGGGGGCTCAGAGGGCAGGTTTCCCTTACCCTGTCACCTTTATCCCTTTGGCTTTCAGCACTTGCTCTAGCCCGGAAAGAAGGAATTGCAGACACACCATGCTCAGATAAAGGCTGAAATCTGCCACAGCTCTAGTTACTGTAGAATTTGACTCCCTAGTGTCTGGCACCTATCCCAAATTTAAAAAAAGACTTTGGTTTCTTTTATCCATTTTATCAAGCAGATTGATACGAAATCAGTATCAAATGCAAGAAGTTGATGATATTTTCCTCACTGCATATAACTAGAAGGATGGTTGGTGATGGATCTATATGTACTAAGACCAATGTCAAATGTACTGTCCTTGCGCCTTTAAATTCAGGGAAGCAGATGTGGGACCAGAGAGGTTGCCTGTGTTTCCCAGTTATACTGAATCCTCAGGGGATTTGTTCTCCCTCTGGGTAAAGGAAAAAAGATACAGACTAGCATGAATGTCTCAGAACTTCAAGAGAGCTTTCATTTGAGATCATTTCTAAATATATGGAAGGGCTCTATTCTGATTCTCTTTGCTGCCAACTATAAAATAAATAATGAGGATTTCTGGTGGCAAATAAGCAGAGGGAACAGACTGACTCCTTTGGGGCAAGGGTTCCCTTGTGCCCTGTGCCTTTGCTCTCTCTCTCTTTCCTGTGTAGAATGTTCTGACCACTATGCCTCACTTCTGGCAAAGCCCTTCTCATCCTGCATAAGCTGGCTCAAATGTCACCTCTGTGAAATGTCACTCCTCTTCTCTCTTTTCCTTACCATTAGAATTAGTCACTCCCTGTAAATTGGTTTAACATTTCAGGAAGAAAATTGGCAATATGTGTCAAAAACTTTAAAAGTATTCTCTTCTAGTAACCTTCACGAGGAAATAATTTGAAATGCACACACATGTAATCGTAACTACATTATTTATAATAGTGAAAACTTTAATGAAACCATAAAGGTTCAACAACAGGGAAGACTGGTTAATGATTGTCACACATCCTTATGTTGAAGTTTCCATGGGAGAGGCAGAGCAATTTTAGAACTGACCTATATTTTATAAGTCATTACAGTTCCCTCACCAGTCAAATGGAGATTATCTAAGATTAACAATCTGCATGCTAGGTATATAGTACTCGCTCAACACATAGTAGTTATTACTATCACCATTAATATGCCACCATTAATATGAAGTATGCAGAATATTGCTAATGTTATGAGAAAGTGCTTAAGATACAGTGTTACTTGGGGGATCCCTGGGTGGCTCAGCGGTTTGGCGCCTGCCTTCAGCCCGGGGCGTGATCCTGGAGCCCCGGGATCTAGTCCCGCATCGGGCTTCCTGAGTGGAGCCTGCTTCTCCTCTGTCTGTGTCTCTGCCTTGATCTCTATCTGTGTCTCTCATGAATAGATAAATAAAAAAATCTAAAAAAAAAAAAAAATACAGTGTTACTGAAAAAAAAAACTGTATAAAATATCTATGTATTTCCATTCAAACACAGAACATAAAGAAGGAAATGAAATTAGTGAGCTTGAAACAAATGATGGGGGGATAAGTTATGAAAGCAGCTTGTTATTTTGTATTTTTTTAAACAAGCATATATTTGTGCATGTTTTTAAAAATCAAACAAAAATATCCCTGCAAACAAAGCTACATATTCAATTTGATTACAGCTATGTAAATACATGCATTTAAAAAGTTAGAGAACAAAACCAAAATGATAACAATAGTGGGAACTGTGGGTATGTTTTTTCTTCCTTTTTTTTTTAATTTCTCAAATTCTGAGCAATGAGTTTATAGTAAGATTCTCCAAGGCAGTTACGGCAATCAATACGTCAGTGATGGGATCTGAAGCAGGCATGGAAATAAGGCCAGTTTTAGAAAGGTCTTGCAGATTAAATTAAGAGGTTTGTCCCTTCTCCTACAGGTAGTGGGGCAGCTATTGGAAAGGTCTCCCTTGGTGCTGTAAGGTGACTGTATCAGAAGTGGTTAAGAATGGAGGAAGGAAGATTAACCAGGAAGCAGCTAGATTAACAGAAAACATCGTGATAGGGATGAGCATAGTAGCACTGAGTGGGGAGGCACAGATGTGGGTAGGTTCAAGACACTTTTAGTAGCAGCACTAATAGATCTTAAAAACTGCATGAATATGAGTAATGTTGAGAGGTAAGAATAAAAGAAAGTTCAAAGTCTCTGTTCAAGTTTTTGTGTAACAGCATCTGGGTGAACTACCACTCACCTACGCAGGAAATAATATGTTCTGATTCATTACTTCGGGGCAGGCATTGTACCATTATCCAACTGCTCTGACTGCATTCTCACAATTCTTTCTAGTAGGACTATTATTCCAACTTTAAAGGTAGGAATGCCGAGGCTCAGAGAGGTTAAATATCTTGCCCAAGGTCACTGAGGTAAATAAAATAGGGTGCTGGGTTCACCCTGTCCGAGTGACTCCTGAGAGCTAACATTCAAACCACCAATGGTCCTGCCTTTCAGCCCAGTAGGAAGA
Organism: Canis lupus dingo; assembly: GCF_003254725.2. NCBI lineage: Eukaryota > Metazoa > Chordata > Mammalia > Carnivora > Canidae > Canis > Canis lupus. The sequence continues at coordinate 16,112,207 of NC_064269.1, read as the reverse complement.
ACAAGTTTCGAAGGGTTGGATACTAGAGATGAAAAGCAAAGGAAGATAATGTGTTCAAACCACCAATGGTCCTGCCTTTCAGCCCAGTAGGAAGAACAAGTTTCAAGAACAAGTAGGAAGAAAAGCAAAGGAAGATAATGTGTTCAAACCACCAATGGTCCTGCCTTTCAGCCCAGTAGGAAGAACAAGTTTCGAGGGTTGGATACTAGAGATGAAAAGCAAAGGAAGATAATGTGTTCATTTTCTAAAAATGCTGATGTTGAGTCCAGTGGGATGTCCAGGAAACAGATGGATGCATGGTTTGAAGCCCAGGGCAGGGATATGGGCTGGAGATGCAGTGAGTCATCAGGATCTTTATCACATCGGAATGGAAGATGTTCGAGTGGATGAAGCAGGTCAGGAGATGGTGTCAAGTAAGAAAAGTCCCAGGAAAGCATCTAAGGGGCTGGAACCCACAATCCCAAGATCAAGCGTCACATGATCTATTGGCTAAGCCAGCCACGTACCCCTGTAATGAATGGTCTTTTATACATAAATTTAAACACTATAGCACCATGCTTAATGTCAGCAGGATTGTGTTAATGTTCTTGGGTTATAATTCTTAATTTTTATTACCATGCATATATATTTTTAGGTTTCAGTGTGATTTTCATGTTTCATTATTCTCAAAACCAGTGTTTATCCTAGCCTTAAAATAAGAGCCAAGAAGGCAAGCACAACATTAATCCTATATGTAAGCAAAATGATATTTATAATCAAATTAGTAACTTAAGAGATAGTAGAAATCTAGCTCAACTTGAGTAACAAAAGAAAAATTCAAGTATTTCCAGATTAGAAAATGAAAGCATGCATAATAATGCCAAGTTTTTTTAAGTTGGGAATAAAAAAAGATTTAGGGGTGCCTGAGATGGTTAAGTGTCTGCCTTCAGCCCAGAAATCACAGAGTCAGGAGCCTAAGGTCCTGGGATTGAGCCCTACATCAGGCTCTCAGGCCCTTGAATAGTCTTCTCCCTCTGCCTCTCCCCCTACTCATGCTCTCTCTCTCTCTCTTAAATGAATAAATCTTTTAAAAAATTTAGACATTTATCTGATTTAGGCAGAGAAAGGACTAATTTTTAGGCTAATTCTCTTCATCTGTATGTATAAAGAAAATTCATTACTAGTTAAATATATAATTTTTAAAAAATCCTTACTTATTCTTCCCATGGAACAAACATAGGCAAAGGGGCATTTAGAAATACCCAATAATTATATAGCTTTTTTTTTTTAAGATTTTATGTATTTATTCATGAGAGACACAGAGAGAGAGAGGCAGAGACAGAGGCAGAGGGAGAAGCAGGCTCACGCAGGAGCCCGATGTGGGACTCGATCCCAGGACTGCGGGATCACGCCCTGGGCCGAAGGCAGATGCTCAACCGCTGAGCCACCCAGAGATCCCAATAGCTTTTAAAATAAAAAATATTCTAGAGGCGGGAATAGGTTTTTTAAAAGCAATACCTAAAATACAGATGCCATGAATAAAAATATTGACAAATCTGACTTCAGAAGAATTTTTAAATCTTGCATGATGAAAGATGCCATAAGTTGCATAACACTGGTTTATATATAACTTGCACAATAGATAAAGAAGCCCTACAAATCATTAAGGAGATACAGATCTAGGTAGAAAAAAATAGTCAACAGAACTCTTTTGTCTGACTCTACTTAACTGATCTGCAGGATCTACATTCTTTATTCCCTCCGTGAACCCTATGGATACTCTGAGTACTATCAAAGCTGGTAGGTTACTCTAGGTTGGGCTTTGCACCCCTATTTCTATTAGTTGAATTACATGTTTACCAAGGATAACTTAGGTATGTTTCCCAATGTATTTAGTTCAGCTGTACTTGTAACTGTAATCATTTAATTTATTTACCCGTTCTGAAAATGAATGAAGTGTGAAAAGAATTCTGTCTCTCTGAAAACTAATCTGTGTGCTTTGGAAAGACTAGATAAAGGTAGGTGGCTTTAAAAAACCTCAAATTATTTTTGGATAAAATTAATGTAAAAGACTAGGAAAAATGTAAAAATCCAGAAAGATTTGAACTCAGGTGAATTAATGTCATTAGGTTCTCATTTCACTTTAATCTTTATTTTTTTTTTAAGATTTTATTTATTTATTCATGAGAGACATAGACAGAGAGGCAGAGACACAGGCAGAGGGAGAAGCAGGGTCCACGCAGGGAGCCCGACATGGGACTCGATCCCGGGTCTCCAGGATCATGTCCCCGGCCAACGGCAGGCGCTAAACCACTGAGCCACCTGGGCTGCCCTCACTTTAATCTTTAAAGTTATAGATGATACGTAATGGGCATTGTTTATGAAAGATTATGACAAACGCTGTAATTGTGTCTGTGTGTGTGTGTGTGTGTGTGTGTGGTATGTGTGTATAATTAAGTTTTTTCTTTGTAACTCTGATTAAATGACCAACTATTAATCTTGATTTCAAAAAACAGGAAAATTTCTACCATAAAGAGATAGCTTTTTTTTTGTCATTAGATTAACAGAAACAAACAAAAAAGAATAATCTCGTGTTAGTGATGGTACATATAAGACACAATGCTGATGGAGTGTAAATTTACACAATTTGGGGGAGAATTTATTAGGGAATTATTTATCAAAATTGATAATGACTCAACAATGAGAAGGACTGGATTTGCCTTATTACCTGAAACAATTTTTAAAAATACATAAAACATGCAATGGTTTCAATAATTGGACATGTAGCAATGACAGATCATGATCCCTAAGGGATGGAAAACAAGCAAGGTGAGCCCCACTGCTGTCAAAGGTCACGGTCTTGAGAGAGTTCTCAGGCTATAATGTGGCGAGGGAAAACCCAAATGGAATTCAATAAGTAGAGTTGAGGAGACAGAGTACAGAATTGGGGATTAAGTAGTCCTAGAATAAATCCTGCTCTGGTCCCACCTAACAAATCTCAAAAGCAAGATTTGAAAGGATCAAACTGTTCTCAAGTAACTGCATCCTAGAACCAAGCTCAAGCATGTTTACAGAAATATAAAAATACTCAGCATCCAACAAGGTAAAATTCATAACATTTAGCATTCAATGAAAAATTTCCAGGTATGCAAAGAAGAAATGAATGCAGATATCAGAATTAGCAGACAAGGTCATTCAAGCAGCTATCTTAACAGTCTTTTATATGTTCAGAAATCTTGAGGAAGGATGGAACATGTTAGGTAGAGAAAGAAGATATAAAAAAGACTCAAATTTAACTTTTAAAGGGGAAAACTATAATTTATGAACTAAAGAAACCCCAAATGAAACTAATGGCATATTAAACATTGCAGAAGAAAGGATTTGTGAATTTAAAGCACAGAAGCTAAACATATCTAAAAGGAAGCATACAGGAAAAACTGAAGAAAAAGAATAGAGTATGGATGAACTATGAGATAACTTCAAGTGGCCAAATATGTATGTAACTAATTCCCAAAGGAAGGACAGAAAAAATATTTGAAGAATTTGTGGTTGAAAATGCCAACCAAAACTCCAAAATGTGATGAAAAATAAAAGTTTGTAAGTTTAAAGAAGCTCAGTGAACTCCCAAGCCCAAGAAACCTACAGAAAACTACATCTAAGCACATTGTGACCAAACTGCTCAATACTAATGATAAGGAAAAAAATTTTAAAAGCAGCTTGGGTGGGTGGAGAGAGAGACAGTATGTACAGAGGAACAATAAAGATGACAGATGATTTCTTGTCTGAAGCAACACAAGTGAGAAGACTGTGAAGCAACAACTTTGAAGTATTAGAACAAAAAACTGTCATCCTAGGATTCCACTGCTAGTGAAAATATCTTTCAAAAGCAAAGACAAAATTTCTTTTCAGACATACAGAAGTTAAAATAGTTAATCACCAGGAGACCTGCACTAGAATAAATGTTAAAAGAAAATTCTTCAGGCAAAGAGAAACAACATACAACATCTACACAAAGAAATTGAAGAAAACTAGAACAACATAGATGAAATGGACAAAATCTTTGAAAGGCACTAACTACCAAAGTTCACTAGGAAGTATACATAGCCCTAAGAACCCTGTATCAATGAAAGAAACTGAATTTATAGTCAGTCAGGAACCTAGTTAGCCTCCTTAACACAGCAGGCAGTGTGTCAGTCTCATGATCTGAAGATAGTTAATCTCTCACAAGAAAACTTCAGGTCCAACTAGCTTCACTGGTAAATTCTACCAAACATTTAAGAAAGAAATAATACCAATTCAATCAAACTTTCAGAAAATTGAAGAGGAGAGAACACTTCTCAATGTATTCTATGAAGCTAATATTACTCTCAATCCAAAATTGGACTAAATCATTACAAGAAAAGAAAATTACAGATCAATATCCTTTACAAATATAGCTGCATAATTGCTTTCACAGAATTTTAGCAAATCTAATTTTAAAAAGTAACAGTACATCATGACCAAGTGGGATTGATCCCAGGAATGGGATAACATTTAAAAATCAAAGTAATTAACCATATTAGCAAAATTAAGATAAAAACCATAGAAATATTTTAATGAGCAAATAAAACATTGGATAAAATCCAATAACCATTCCTGAGTAAAAAACCAAAACAAAAACTGTAAAATTAGGGATAACATACAGATGGCCGACATACAGAAAACATGCTCAGCATTCTTTTTTTTAAAAAAGATTTTATTTATTCATGAGAGACACAGAGAGAGGCAGAGACATAGGCAGAGGGAGAAGCAGGCTCCTTGCAGGGGAGCCTGATACGGGAATCCATTCCAGGACCCCAGGATCATGCCCTGAGCTGAAGGCAGATGCTCAACCACTGAACCACCCAGATGCCCCTGTGCTCAGGGAAATGAAAATCAAAACAGTAATAAGATATCACATCATGCCTGTCAGAATGGCTATTACCGAAAAGACAAGAAATAGTAAGTATTGGCAAGGATGTGGTAAAATGGGAACTCTTGTGAATTGTTGGTGGGAACAATACAACATTCTTGTGTATTGTTGGTGGGAACATAAATGGTACAAACACTCTGAAAACATTATGGAGGATCCTCAAAAAATTAAAAATAGAACTACCTTATGATTCAGTAATTCTGCTTCCGGGATATTTCAGAAGGAAATGAAAACATTAACTCAAAAAGATAAATGAACTCCCATGTTTACTATGGCATTATTTACAATACTCAAGACATGGAAACAACCTGAGTACCCATTGACAGATATACACAATGCAATATTATTCAGTCATAAATAAGAAGGAAATCCTGCTATTTGCAACAATATGGATGGACCTGGAAGTCCATTTCATTATGCTGAATGAAAAAGACAGTGAACAAATACTGTACGGAATCTGAAAACAAATAAACAAAAAACAAAATCAAAGATACAGAGAATAGATTGGTGGTTGCCAGAGGTAGAGGGTTTGACATGGGTGAAATGGGTGAAGGTGGTCAAAAGGTATATACTTCCAGTTATAAAATAAGTCATGAAAAAAAAAAGTCATGAAGATATAATGTACATCATGATGACTACTTATTAATATTGTATTGTATATTTGGAAGTCCTAAGAAAATAGATCTTAAAAGTTCTCATTACAAGAAAAAAATTTATAACTGAATGATGTATGGTAACTGGACTTGTGGTAATAATTTCACAATATATTACATACATCATATCACATTGTACACCTGAAAATAATATAATGTTATCTGCATTATTATCAATATAACCCAATTATAATTCAATTTTTAAAAAGCAGGAAAAAGAAATGGTGTTAAAAATACTAAAATATAAAACTTTTTCCTTCCTTCCAAAAAACCACATAAAAATCCCTCAGATTAAATTCCTAAAAACGAACAAAAACTTACAAGTTGCACCCTACACAATAGTGAAAGAATAACGAAATGCTTCCCCCTATGATCAAGAACTGGACATGTCCACCCTCACTTCGTTTTAACATTGCATTAGAGGTTCTAGCCAATACAAAAAGAAAAACTATGTAAGTCATCCAGATTGAAAAGGAAGAAACAAAAAGAAACAAAACTGTCTTTATTAGTAGATGGCATGATCTATGAATAAAATCTGATGAATCTACAAATATGCTACTAGAGCTAAGAGTCATTTCACAGTAAAATTACAAAATATTGCTAAGAGCAATTAAAGAAGACCCACTAGGGATCCCTGGGTGGCACAGCGGTTTGGCGCCTGCCTTTGGCCCAGGGCACGATCCTGGAGACCCGGGATCGAGTCCCACATCAGGCTCCCTGCATGGAGCCTGCTTCTCCCTCTGCCTATGTCTCTGCCTCTCTCTCTCTCTCTCTCTCTCTGTGACTATCATAAATAAATAAAATAAAAAAAAAAAAGAAGACCCACTAAATGGCTAAATATACCATAGTCAGGCGTCAGAAGACTCAATAATGTTTAGATGAAAATTCTCCAATCTTAAACAAAATCCTATCAGTTTTTTCATAAAGAAATAGATTCTAAAATTCATGGGACTGCAAAAGAACTAGAATAGCCAAAATCACTCGAAAAAGAACAGAGGACTAACATTAGCAAACTTCAATATAAAACTATGTAATCAAGACAATATATTAGCATGAAGATAGACCAATAATATATCAATGAAATAGAATAAATACATAGTGCAAAAACAGACTCACATATATGTAATCAATTCCTTTTCAACAAAGGCACAAAAAACAGTTTAGACTTGAAATAATAGTCTTTTCAACAAATGGCACCTAAACAATTGCACATATATCTTTTAAAAGGAACTTCAGTCCACATCTTGCAATATATACAAAAGTTCATCCCAAATGGATCATAGACCAACTATAAAACCCGACACTCATAAAACTTCTAGAAGAAAATATAGATTATCTTTGTGTCCTTAGAGTAAGTGACCAGAAGAATTTCTTGGATACACTATGAAAAGCACAATCCATAAAGGAAAAAATTTATAATTAGACTCCAACCAAATTAAAAACTGTTAAAAAATGAAAAGACAAAATACAACTAGGAGAAAGTATTTCCAAATCATGTAACTGAATAAAAAAGACTTATACCCAGAATACATAAAGAGCTGTCAAAATTCAATGACAAGAGATCAAAAACACAAATAAAAATGGGCAAAAGAACTGTAATGAGCTATCACCTCATACCTGTCAGAATGGCTAAAATCAACAACACAAGACACAACAAGTGTTGATGAGGATCTGGAGAAAAAGGGACCCTCTTATACTTCTGATGGGAATGCAAACTGGTACAGCCACTGGGGAAAACAGTATGGAAGTTCCTCAGAAAGTTAAAAATAGAACTACCCTACAATCCAGCAATTGCACTACTAGGTATTTACCCAAAGAATACAAAAATACTAATTCAAAGGGGTACACGGACCTGGACGTTCAATAGCTAGACTATGGAAACAGCCCAAGGGTCAATTGACTGATGAATAGATAAAAAGGATGTGGTATATATACACAATGGAATATTACTTGCCCATAATAAAGAATGAAGTCTTGCCATTTGCAATGATGTGGCTGGAACTAGAGGGTATTATGCTAGATTCCATTTTGGTGTGGTCTGTCCTATAGAACACTTATGCCAGGGTGCCTGGGTGGCTCAGTCAGTCAGGTGGGCTCCTGATTTTGGCTCAGGTCATGATCTCAGGGTCATGAGATTGAGCCCCACATCAGCCTCCACCTTCAGTGTAGAATCTGCTTGAGATTCGTTCCCTCTCCCCACCCTCTCCCAAATACAAAAATTTTTTAAAGTCTCTAGACTTTAAAAAAAATTAAGTTATTTAAAATTGACCTATAATTGACATTTAACTCAATAAAGATTTTTAAAAATTTAAATAAATTATTGGTTTCAGTTTACATGGCCACCATAACAGATGCAAAAGCAAGATAATTTTAAACTGGATTTAAGATGATACTCACCCTTTTCCGTGCTTCAGATTTCTGGAAGCACTCGTGCTGTATGAAAGTAGCTGCAGCAGAAATTCTGGGTGGTGGTGTGTGGTCTGCATCGAGCATACTCACTGCTCGCTCTAGAGTCATCTCCATGTCTGCATTCCTAGACAAACAGTCACAGATTCAGCTGAATTCCAAACCTGCTCCCTCTTGCCTACCAATATGATCCTCCAGAAATGACTCGACTAATATCCTAAAGCACCTAGAATATCTGAGCCTTGGTTTTTCTTTACTCAAAAGAAATCAGCACCTGAGATCAGAAGGTATAGGCAGCCAGCAGTAAAAATATTCCAGCTCTGGTCAGAATGGTTTCTGAAAATGTCATGGAATTGAGCAGAATTGTAATATATACCAAAGAAAGAAAATCAACTGTTTAAGATAAATATGTGTGTTGTATGATAATTACATATTAAAAGGTCACTTTAAAGGCACAATAAGGGATGCCTGGGTAGCTCAGTCAGTTGCTCAGGCCTAGCATGAAGCTGCTTAAAAAAAAAATAACAATAAAGATAAATAAATAAAGGCACAATAAAGCTTTACATGGACTTTAAAATTTTTTATTTTTTAAAAAGATTTTATGTATTTATTCATGAGAGACAGAGAAAGAGGCAGAGACATAGACATAGGCAGAGGGAGAAGCAGACTCCTCACAAGGAGCCTGATGTGGGATTCGATCCTGGAACCCTAGGATCACGCCCTGAGCTAAAGACAGACACTCAACCGCTGAGCAACCCAGGCGCCCCTTTACATGGACTTTAAAATAAATTTGGTGTTAGAAATTAAAAATTATTTCTACCATGGTAATGTTATACCCGTGGATGAAACACTTTCCCTCAATAATCATTAGATATTTTTCAAAGCTGCTCAGAATCTCTTATTTCACCTAAAAATGAGTTTTAAAATAAGCATTCAAAAAGTTTTCGTTTTTTTTTTTTTTTTTTTTAGATTTTATTTATTTATTCATGAGAGACACAGAGAGAGAGGCAGAGACACAGGCAGAGGGAGAAGCAGGCTCCACGCAGGGAGCCCAATGCGGAACTTGATCCCAGGACCTCGGGATCACAACCTGAGCCAAAGGCAGACACTCAACCACTGAGCCACCTAGGCGTCCCCAAAAGTTTTCTAATTTAATAAATATAACAGTATATAAACAGTAAAAGCCAGGGAAACCAAGCTTTTGTTCAAATAAGTCATGCTGATGTCACAGAATTCATCAGGAAAGGTAATGATTAAGCATAATTATAAATACATTTTTTCTTAAAGAAAACAATTTTATACACATTCTGTTGCCATTTGCTTTGCCACTGCAATGACATTTGGTTTATGTCTATCTAGTAGCATACTGTTTTTTGTCCTTTACTAACTATGGTATGTATAGTGATGATGAAGTCCGATGCAGTTTGACACAAGAGAGGATAATTTATAGAGGACAAATAAAATTGCTACTTGTAAACAATAACTCCCAAATGCCTCATTGAGCTGGGTTTTTCTTCCCTTTTATTTCTGCCTGGAGGGTAACTAGGTTGGGCAACCTATTATCCCTGTGGATGTTAACACATTCATGCTTCCTTAAGCATTGACTCAGAGAAAGCAGACTCAGGATGGCAACATCTTAGAACTGTGGCTAAAGACATGCCTTAAAGGTATCCTAGGACTTTGGCCTCAAAGAGAGTTATACCTGATTCATTCCTGGTAATGGAGAATAAAAAGACAGCTTGGCAGGGTGTTTTCCAGTATTTGCTAGCGAGCACAATGAATACAGCCATACCATATTTAATTGCACCTTACTCTACCATGCTTTGCAATATTGCTTTTTAAAAAATATTAAACTTGTGGCAGTCTTATGTCAAGCATGCCTATCAGAGCTATTTTTCTAACAGCATTTTCTCACCTCGTGGCTCTGCATCACATTTTGGTACTTCTCACAATATTTCAAATTTTTGCCATGGTGATCTGTGATCAATGATCTTTGACGTTACTATTTATTTGGCAGGGTGCCAAGAACCACACCCACATAAGTTGGTGAACTTGACTGATAAATGTGTGTGTTCAGACTGTTCCACCAACCGGCTATTCCCTCACCTCTCTCCCTCTCCTCGGGGCCTCCCTATTTCCTGAGACACAGATTGAAATTGAGCCAATTAATATTGAAATATTAATTGAGTTAATTAACAACCCTACAATGGCCTCTAAGTGTTCAAGTGAAAGAAAGAGTTAGTTGTACATTTCTCACTTTAAATCAAAAGCTAGAAATTATTAAGCTAGGTGAGGAAGGCATGTTGTTGAAAGCCAAGACAGGCTGACAACCAGGCCTCTTGCACCAGTTGGCTAAGCTGTGAACGCAAAGGAGTTCTTGAAGGAAACAGAAAATTCACTGCAGTGAACACACAAATGATAAGGAAGTGAAATAACCGGGTGCCTGGATGGTTCAGTCCATCAACAGAGTCTGCTTCTCCCTCTCCCTTTGCCCCTCCCCCCTAGTTCAGGCTCTCTTTCTTCTCGCTTGCTCGGTCTCTTGAGTAAATAAATCTTAAAAAAAAAAAAAAGGGTGAGACAATCTTATTGCTGATATGGAGAAAGTTTCAGGGGTCTGGATAGATGATCAAACTAGCCACAACATTCCCTTAAGACAAAGCCTAAGCCACAGCAAGGCCCTGACTCTCTTCAATTCTGTGAAGTCTGAGAGAAGTGGGGAAGCTGCAGAAGAAAAATGTGAAGCTAGCAGAGGGTTGGTTCATAAGGTTTAAGGAAAGAAATCATTTCCAAAACATATAAGTGAAAGGTAAAGCATCTTTAAAAAAATTTTATTTATTTGAGAGAGAGAGAGTGTGTATGTGTGCATGCACGGGGGTACAGGGAAAGAAAGTCTTAAGCAGACTCCTTACTGAGTGAGAGCTGAAGTGGGGCTTGATCTCACGACCCTGAGATCAGGACTTGAGCTGAAATCAAGAGTTGCATGCTTAACCAACTGTGCCACTCAGGTGTCCCTTAAGGTGAAACACTTTTAAGGATATATAATTTTTAATTTTTTTTTATGAGAGAGAGAGAATGTGTGCAATGGGTGGGGGGGGGGCACAGAGAGGGAGAGAATCTCAAGCAAACCCCATGCCCAGTGCAGAGCATGATACGGGGCTCGATCTCACAACCCTGAGATCATGACCTGAGCCAAAATTAAGAGATGGACACTCAACTGACTGACCTACCCAGCACCCTTAAGTGAAGTACTTTTGTAGAAGCTACAGCAAGTTATCCAGAAGATAATTAATGGAGGTGGCTACATTAAAAAACAGATTTTCAATGTAGACAAAGCAGCTTTATATTAGAAGATGCCATCTGAGACTTTCATAGCTAGGGAGGAGAAGCGCTTTTGTTAGGTACTATCACAGCTGGTGACTCTAAGTTAAAGCCAATGCTCAGTGACCACTTCCAAAATCCTAGGGCCTTTAAGAATTATGCTAAATCTACTTTACCTGTGCTCTATCAATGGAACAACAAACCCTGGGTGACAGTACATTTTTCTGCAATATGGTTTACTAAGTATTTAGCCTACCATTGAGACCTTCTGTTCAGAAGAAACAGATTCTTTTCAAAACATTACTGTTCATGGACAATGCACCTGGGTCACTCAATACATCGGATGGAGACATACAACGAGATTAATGTTGTTTTTATGCTTACTAAGATAATATCCATTCTGCAGCCTATGGATCAGTGAGTAATTTTGACTTTCAAGTCTTATTATTTAAGAAATGTATCACTTTGACAGCACATACACTAAAATTGGAACTATACAGAGAAGATTAGCATGGCCTCTGCAAAAGGATGACATGCAAATTCGTGAAGCCTTCTACAGTTTTTCTACGTCAGGAATAAAAGGCACAGCATAAGTATAGTCATTGATACTATAATAGGCTTGTATGGTAACAGATGGCAGCTACACTTGTGATGAGTATAAGCATAATGTATAAACTTGTTGAATCACTATGTTGTATACCTGAAACTAATATAACACTGTTTGTAAACTACACTCAAATAAAAAAAAAATACACTGCATAAAGCTGTAGCTTCCATTGATAGCAATTCCTCTGATGGATGTGGCAAAGTAAATTGATAAAATTCTGGAAAGGATTCACCATTTTAAGTGTCATTTAAAAGCATGCCTGATTCAAGGTGTCTGGCTGACTCAGTGGAAAGAGCAAGTGACTCTTGATCGCGAGGTTGTGAGTTTGAGCCCCATGTTGGGTGTAGAAATTACCTAAATAAATAAAACTACTTAACCAACTAAAGAGCGTTCCTGATTCATGGGAAGAAGTCCATATACCAACATTAACAGAAGTTTGGAAGAAATAGATTCCAACCCTCACGGATGACTTTGAGGAGTTCAGGACTTCAGTGGAGGAAGTAACCACAAATGTGATAGAAATAGCCAGAGAACTAGATTTGGAAGTGGAGACTTAAGATGGAACTGAATTGTTGCCATCTCATGATAAAAATTTATAGATGAGGAGTTGCTTCTTATGGATGAGCAAAGAAAACGGTTTCTTTTTTTTTTTTTTTTAAGATTTTATTTATTTATTCATGAGAGACACAGAGAGAGAGAGAGAGAGAGAGAGGCAGAGGGAGAAGCAGGCTCCATGCAGGGAGCCCGACATGGGACTCGATCCTGGGACTTCAGGACCATGCCCGGGGCCAAAGGCAGGCGCTAAACCACTGAGCCACCCAGGGTGGCTCAAACCAAGAAAACGGTTTCTTGAGATGGAATCTACTCCTGGTGAAGAAGCTGTGAAGATTGTGGAAATGACATCAAAGGCATTAGAATATTACATCAACTTAGTTGATAAAGCAGCAGCAGGGTTTGGGAGGATGGCTTCCAATTTTGAAAGAAGTTCTGTTATGGGTAAAATGCTATCAAATACATCACATGGGACACCTGGGTGGCTCAGCGGTTGAGTGTCTGTCTTCGGCTCAGGGCATGATCCTGGAGTCCCAGGATCAAGTCTTGTGTCAGGTTACCTACGGGAAGCCTGCTTCTCCCTCTGTCTGTGTCTCTGCCTCTCTCTCTCTGTCTCTCATGAATAAAGAAATAAAATCTTAAAAAAAAATAACATCACATGCTACAGAGAAATCATTCATGAAAGGAAAAGTCAATCAACGAGGTAAATTTCATTGTCTTATTTTAAGACATTTCCATAGACACCCCAACCTTCAGCAACCAACACCCTGATCAGTCAGGGGCCATGAATGTCAAAGTAAGAGCCTCCACTAGGAAAAATCTACCATTCTCTGAATGCTCAGATGAAAGCTACCAGTTTTTAGCTAGCAATAAAGTATTTTTAAATTAAGGTATGTACATTGTTGGGCACCTGAATGGCTCAGTTGATTGAGCATCTACCTTTGGCTCGGGTCATGATCCCAGATTTCTAGGATCAAACCTTGCGTCGGACTCCCTGCTTCTCCCTCTCTCTGCCTGCTGCTCTCCCTGCTAATGCACACACACTCTCTCTCTGTTGCTGTCAAATAAATAAACAAAAATCTATAAAAAAAGATATGTACTTTTTTTTTTAGATATAATGCTATTACACATTTAATAGATTCTAGTGTAAACATAACTTTTATATCCACTGGGAAAACAAAATAGTCACTTGACCCATTTTACTGATGATATTCACTCTATTGTGGCCATCTGGAACCTAATCTATCATACCCTTGAGGTATGCCTATAAATTCTCTCTTATATCAGGCTAACCCACTAATACATGTATAGATGTGAGCATGTGTAATGTTGTGAATGGTGAGTTTGTGTGTGGGTGGGTGGGTGTGACACGGGTGAGGAGGTAAGAGTAATGGGACTCATGACTAAAAGCAATACCCAACACATGTTCAAACATACCAGAGTTAACTCCTAGAATATAAGGGTATTTCGAATGAAGCAGAACAGTTCTGGCATCTATACTGAGAACTATATAATGATCTCATATTTTAAAGTTGTGCCTCAGGAATCAATTTAATGAGTAAAAAATGTGGGCTATTACTATTTGAGTCACTTTTATTTAGTATAAACACAGCTTTTAAGAGATGGAGGGGCGCCTGAGTGGCTCAGTCAGCTCAGGTCATGATCTCAGGGTAAGCTCCCTGCTGGGCGGGGAATCCACCTCTCCCTCTCCCTTGGGCCCTCCTCCCACTTGCATGTGTGCATGCGCCTGCTCTCCAATATACAAATAAAATCTTTAAAAACAAATAAATAAATGAGATGGAAATGTTTCACATGCATGGACTCGACCACCTTTACAGAGAAATCGACACTCTGACACTCTCAATCTTGTGGCAATTTTAAGTTTTTACCACGTAACACTACAGGTGTTTTAACTAATGAAGGATCACTTATAAGAATAACCTTCTGTTCGATGCAGCTTTTTTTTTTTTTAAGATTAAGCCTTTAATCCACTTCATAAGTCATATATGACTCAGGAAAGTTTGAATTTCCCAACACTCTAACACCCACAAATAATTCCATGACTCTAATCCTTTATTTTCCTGAACATGATTCACAAAGAAGCTCTGCATCCACTTGTAGTCAACCCAGTGCTACTTCACTTTATCATAAAAACAATTCCCAAACTGAAGGAAGACTTCCTCTTTAAGAAGGTCTGCTACAGCTGTTAGGGTATCAACATGGCATACATTCTGACCCCAGTCTGGCTCCATCTCCTTGCCATAATCACTTTCTCCCTTCCCTCCTGTGACTGCCCCATCCTCCAACCATGCTGAGCTTTAATCCTTTTCTAAACACTGCATGCCTCTTTACAAACTGCTCTTGATTTTTCTAGAAAGCCCATCGTTCCACTTCATTCTTATCCATTCTTCACAACTCAATTCAAATATCAACAGCTCTGTGAAAGCTTTACTGTGTCCCTAGTCCCACCTAGAGCCTTTCTGAATTTCTTCCTCTATTCTCCTATAGCATTCCTGCCCTCCTTCCCTCTCTCTTCCTCCATCCTTCCTTCTTTCCTTCCAACTCAACCACAAAACACTTCTTGAAGCCTGTGGAAATGTGGCTTGGGAGATGGGGTTCAGGAAGAGTAGTTGCCCCTGGCCCCACTATCACCTGAACCTGTTCTCCTGAATGGAGTCTTTTTAACAACTTTAGACAATGTTGAAATGATGTAAATATAAATGGAAAATGCACAAGGAAGCAGCGTATAATATCATTGGTTAGAATATGAGATGATAGAGGAAAATAAAAACTGGCACTTTATGTGTGTGATCTTTTAGCAACCAGCATCCCTGCCAACTAACAATGCAGCCCTGACCCAGGCTGGTTCCCAGATAGTATATATATTAATAGGGCTACCCCTTAGAGGGCCAAACCAACGTGAGGTGATGAATGGAAAGCTCCTCTCCTGAGTGTTGTTAGATGCTCAGGAAACACAAATTCCCCTGCTTTGCAGAGATTTAAGTGTTATGAAAGCAGTGCTTTTGGACTATGCCTCTTGTGTGGGTATGTATTCCTAGAGACCATCTGAAGGGATCTACCTAGAAGCATCTTAGCTAAGGCAATAAAGCCTTGAACTGGGCCGTTAAAAATGGAAATGGAAATAAAGATACAGTTGAAAGATACTTGAAGAATCAAAGAACTAAAGACGTTGGTAATTAAGAGAATATGGAAGATCTTTTATGCTCTGTGCTGCTCTAGGTCAAGAACTTGACTGGTAATCATACTAGAGATCCAATCTCTCTCCACAGGCTCCATCTACTAATCTCAGAGCACAACACTCTTTTGTTCTCTGAATTCTCATAACCTAGCACTTGATGATGTATCTTATTTTCTTTTTCACTCATCCTAGACCTTCCTATAGACCATTCCATTTTCTATCTCTGCAGTGCTGGGTACACTGGAGGAGCCTCATACTCATTTATTTGCCAAACCACCAGTCCCCCACAAATACAAAAACCATATTTTCAGAAAAATAGATCTGGAATGTATTGGTATTCACTTTGGTAATTCTCCCCCCCCCCCCGACTTGGTAATTTCTTAGACCTTTTTCATCAGTCTGATTTAGACCAGATATTGACTCTCTTTCATGCCAATGTCTTGGTTTTCACCTGCATTAATAACTGACCAGTTATTAAAAACTCTTTTCTTTTGGAAAGAAAGATCCATTGTTTAATACTTTATTTCATTATGTAGGTTTACAATTTTACCTACTTACTCTGTAGGAATGTTTCATATACATGAAAGGACTCTTCTTTATATGTGAGACTTTCACTAGACATAAAAAAAAAAAGTAAATTATAAAAACAGAGGCTGGATAGGTTTGAAATGGGAGAGAATGCAGGGCAAAGGAGAACACAGGGTGTGGTTCCAGAGCCAGAACTCTCAGGAGGTGGCCTGGGGAGCTGAAATGCCATGGGGCACACCTCAGGAAGGAAGTGAAATGGACACCACTGACACAGGCATCAGGTGTAGATACTATCTTGAGGGCTTACTTTTCCTCATTATAGGAAATACCTCTGACTCCCTTCTTTTGCACAGAACAAAATTTCAAGAAGTATTCATTTTTATGAATTCTGGTCTCTAGAACGGCAACTTTGGGAATCATCAAGAATATATTTTTTACCCTTTAGATTTCTTCACCCCAAGTGTTCCTTCTATCCTTTGAAATAGGATTAATCATTTATTTTTAAAATTTGCCCTGTCCATTAAAACAATAACCCAAAATAGCAGTTCATACTTCTTTTTTTTATTTTTTTTTTATTTTTTTTTTGTTTTTTTAGCAGTTCATACTTCTTCTAGAACCTGAGCAACAAAAGAACTTGGCAAAAAGTACAGAGTTTATATTTCATTTCTTCCTTCCTTAATCCTTTTATTCTCTCACCATGGATTTATACAGTGCCTATTATAGGCCTGCCTCTGTTTTAGGGTACTGAGAATAAAAAGATGATTAGACACTCACAAGAAGTTCAAAGTCTAGAGGGAAAGAAGTGAGAAATGAATAGCCACAATGTATTATTCTGGCAAAGATACCCACACAGTGCATCTATCTGGGGCACCTAGATTGTGAGGGGAGTGATCAGGAAATAGGCAGTATCTGAGCTACCTCCAGAATCATGAGTAGCCTGGGCAATGACAGAGCTACTGGGGGGGGAAAGAGATAGAGACAGATGGATATAGATATAGAGAGATGGAAAAAAGGAAGGTAAGGGAGAAGGAAGGGAGAAAGGAAATACACAAATGCATATCCATTAAGTGAAGAGGTTCCAAGTGGTTTCTTTGCATAGGGGGTGCGTATGGAATGGTGATGAGAAAGAGGGGGAGGAGAGTGGGGCTGGAGTGATAAGCAGAGGGTGGAAACATGAGTTAGGCCATGTGTGCCATGCTAGAAAGCATGAAAACTTGGTGGAATTATGGAAAGGTTACAATCGAGACAGAGAATAATCATATTTGGGAAGATCATTCTAATGCTCAGAGAACAGTTCTTTTTTTTTTTTTTTAATTTATTTATTTATTTTTTTTCAGAGAACAGTTCTGAGTGGAGCAAGACCAGAGGGGGCAGAGAGATGCATGCAATGGAGATGGATAGGAAGGTAAAAATGTAAGGGCCATTAAGGAGGTTGAAACATGGTGATAGGCCTGTGGAGGGCTGAAGATAAGCATGACCTCCAGGTTTGTACGGGGCAGGACTTCAGTTTGAGGAGACAGGAGTAGACAGTAGGGGGGAGCTTATACTTTTAGATTTTGATACACTGGGTTTGGGATGCCCTGGAGGTTGCTAGAAATACATGCAAGATGTTGATGGCATTCAGGATAGAGGACAGTTCTGAAGAAAAAACTTGGCGAATCACAAGGATTCGAGTGTCGCAGATGGGCCTCTTCGGGAGACCACCCAGACTCGGGAGAGAAGAGCTACCAAAGACGACTGCTCTGGGCCTGCAGACAAGCTGCACACGGGGAAGTCTAAGACACAGCTTGAGAAGCAAGTGGAAAACTGGAAGAGGCCCTAGAAACTGAGGGGAGAGAGAAGTTCACACGCAGTGCTGTCAGATGCTGCCCAAGGGCTCAGTAACATAAGGACTGAACGCGTGTCTGCTTTGGATGTAGCAAAAAGGTGGTCACTGGTGCATTTGTGAGGACAATGCTTCAGTGAAATGGTGGGGATGGAAGCCAAAGTGCAGCAGAGTTGATGAGAGACTGGGAAGTGACAGGGTGCCTCCAGAAGCATGGAGGCACAGAACGGGGGAAGAGAAGAACACCAATTATCGGAGGATGTGTCTTGAGAGTTCTGTGACTGCCAAAATCGCGTTGCGAAAATTGTGCCAAGCACAAATCCTAGAATATAGCAGCCCTTTACTAAATTTTTTTTTTTTGCCCTTTACTAAATTTTTAAACATCCATTTGAAGGCCCTGATTAGCTTTTTCCTCCATAAATAATGACCTCATACATCTTCTTCTTTGTAAGTATGTTCACAGTGACAAAGATCTACATTCTATAAGAAATGTTAGAAGTCTCATGCTCAGTTTTGTTTTATAAAAAATGTCCCCTGGGGTGCCTGGATGTCTCAGTTGGTTAAACTTCCAACTCGGCTCAGGTCATGATCTTAGGGTTGTGATCCTAATCAGGCTTTGTGCTCACCAGAAATCAGCTTGAGATTCTCTCTCTCCCTCTGCCCCTACCCTTCCCTCACTTCATCCCCGCATGCTCTCTCTCTCTCTCTAAAATGAATAAACAAATCCTTTTTTTAAAAAAAGTCCTGCTTCAAGATGAGTCCTAACATCTTTTATCACCAGTGCCTGCCCAGTCAATGAATATACTGTGCAATTTCACTTGTAGGGATGATGAGAGGTAAAAACTTCCATTAAGCAACCTTAGAAATAAAACAAAAATAATGCATTTAATGTTTTACCATAATGATATTACATCACTATTTCAGGAATTATTGATTTAATAATCAATTTTTCAACCTTTCTTTTTAGTAACTTCCTCAGTTCATGAAATGTGTACTCCAGCATTAAACCTAAATATTAAAAAAACAAACAAACAAAAAAACCCAAAAAACAAAAAAAACAAACAAAAAACCCCCTGAATATTACTTAGGTTCCAAAGACCGGAGTGGTCAAGCTAGACAGTCAACATGAGGGGAAAAGAATGACTTTTGAAAATTTGGTTACTTTAATTATTGGGTATTGCCCAAAAAAATACCCTCCAATCACTGCTGCTAGAATAAAAAAATAAAAGCATCAGGCATCAAAGGAAGGAAAGAGACCCCTAGAAAATTAAGCTGCCTTTGCTTACTTAGCCCTCCAGCTCTCCACCTTTTTTGCGACAGTAGTTATCAAAACAGTACGTGAAGTTCACTCTTAGCACCAGCAATGAGCATATTTCCCCTTCCCTTATTTTGAAGAATGTTTGAGAAAATGCATGTAATTACCGATTTCTTGGTTTACTCTGGAATTAGCTCTCGCTCAGAGCAGATCTGCACATGGCCAAGGGGTGGTCATCCCTTCAGCCAGCAACTAATTTGGAACAGACGGACTAAATGTCCTATTTCCCTACAAAGCTGCCATAGGAACAGGTTAGCTTGGCCCCTGTCCCTGAGGTAAATAGGCTAATCTGTCAATTAGGCAGCTGCCTGAAAAGTCATTATTTTAATCACTTATCTCTGGAAGCCTTTCTTTGCAGCCCCAGAAGTGCCAGCTCACACACTAAAGGGCTGTGGGAACAGAATGTGCTGGCACGGACTGTCCCGCAGACCTAGAGAAGACTCACCCGAGCTGGGCGTCGGTCAAAGTGCTTCTCTCCATGAGCACGTTGCCACTTCCACATGCTGCCACTTGGCCAACGGTCATGTGCATCCTCCTGCCGCCCGCATCCACGGTGACACTGGGCCCGGCTTCCCTCACCGTGCGGGCGCTGTGGAAGGAGCTCTGATGCCAGGAATGAGAGGCCCTGTTCTGACCGGCAGCCTGCAGGGGCACCAGTGACCGGATCTGCCCCGAGGCAGGCCCCAGCGTCAGACAGTTCTCCTTCTCCAGGAGGTTCCCCGTGCTGTGACTCGTCCCGGGCCTGGGGTACGTGAGCACCGCTGGGTTGGCAGGGGCACTGTCAAAAACGGTGTCATTCACAGAGCCGTACCGGTACTGTCTGTGGTAAGTGTCATAGTGGCGATGTCGGCTCATGGCCCCGGAGTGAGTGAAACCAACGATTTCTGAGCGAGCATATCTGGGTGGCAGAAGAAGGGTAGACCTCCTGCTGTCTTGGTGCCGCAGAGTGTGCCCGGCCTGGCTTCTCTGGCCGTGCTGGTAATCACCGTGTGAGTAATGAATCCTCTCAGGGCTGCTGTCTGGAGAAATCTCGAGTCTCCTCAGAGGCTGCCTCAAGGATCTTTCTTCCACTGACTTCTGCGAGCTGTACTGTGCAGTTCCTCGCCCCCAGCGGCTTTCATAAGTGGCAGTGGTGCCTGTCTGCAGAGAAAGAAGGTTGAAATGAGGCATAAATCAGTATTCATCTTTGTTAAAGACCAAGGACTCCAGGCCTATTACATAAGGTGCCCATTTCTCTGAATCACATGAAGAAGTTGGCCCCTTTTCTTAAAAAAAAAAAAAAAAAAAAAAAGAAGAAGAAGAAGAAGAGGGACTAGTTATTTGTACTAGGATTTGATACTGCTTAAAGTCCCAAGTTTTTTTCCTGGTCTCCACACAAAAATCAACAAAAATCAATCTTCACATAATTGATCTAGGAAATGGCAATATTTGGGAAAGGTAAACATTAAAAAAAAAAAAAAAATCTATGGAAGGGCACCTGGCTGGCTTAGTCCCGTGGTGCATGTGACTCTTGATCTCAGGGTCATGAGTTCAAGACCCATGTTAGACATAGAGCTTACTTAAAAAAATTAAAATAAAAAAGTTAAGATCCACACAATTAAAAAACTATGGGAGTTTAAAAATGTTTTCATGGCAATCTGATAACTACAGTTATTCTCTTTAATATCCTACCTTTAGCATGTCATAAGTTTTAGTACCAGGCGAACGCCCACCGGTAAAATCATTTTCAACCAAGTGTAGGTTATAGACATACTCAGGAACACTGCTGGTTCGGTGAAGATTTCCTGCAATCAAGCATACAGTAAAATACTAAGTGGGCCAAACAGTAAAGACTATATAACAACCGTGTATTTTAAATTTAAGTAATTAAGACCAATAACAAGTATTAGGTTTATATTAGTGTTTTTAAGTGCTGGCTTAACATCACCCTGGGGTGTGGGAAAGGACCAAAGGTTATCACAACATTCTTCGTGAGATTTCAAAATAAAAGTTGAATTAAGAATAAAAATATATTAAAAAAGAATAAAAATATACTTTTAAAAATTAATTTTTGGAGGGGGGTAAGAGAAAGGAAGAATGACGAGAGAAGATTTTCACAAAGATCCAAAAATGCTTGTTATAACCCTGAGGAATTTAGGGGTCACTTATTGGCTTAGGTGGTCCCTACCATAAACATTCTGTTTCTGAAGTTGGAGGAGGAGAGAGCTCCATTTCCGGGGTGAGAATTCAGAAGCTTCCTAAGAAGGATGTAGGTGTAGGCATAAATATAATGATGACAAACAGAAGAATGACTCAACACCAGTAGATAAGACAGCTTGTAAAAACAGTAAGGTAGGTCAGTGTGGTCAAAGAAAACATCAGCTTGAAAGGGGCCAAGCCTGGGGGTGAGGTATTTGGCACTGAGAGTTAGGCAGGAAAGGAAACCATTCTCTGCACTACAGATGAGTGCTTTTGTGGAATTAGCAGGATGGCTCTTAGTCTGGTGGTCTAATCCAGCCCACTCCCTTACAAACACTGAGTAGGAGGCAGCCCTTCCCCTGCTCAGCTCTGCGGGGTCTGCAGCTCTTAATGGATGCATGCCTCCAAAAACACTGCTTTTTGAGGAGGGGGGTGGTAAAAGACAGAGTGGTAACCCTCTTCTACTCCCTTTATCCTTCGCTCAGCTTTCTATTTGTTCTTCTTTTCTAATCTCCCATTGTTTTACAAAGCAAACAACTAATCAAAATAATCACAGAGCTCTATCTCAAACCTAAGTAATTTCCAATTCCCTGATTTTAACCAAAATTTCTTTTTCCTTTAAATATCAGAGGAAAAAATACTCAATGAACTCTCCCAGGTTTCTGACTTGCGAAGGATGTGGAGGATAAAACAACACAGGCAGTCCCCTTCCCAACACAATTGGAACATACCAACATACTCTCCCAGCAAGGTTGTTATAGAGTCAGAATTTCAAAAGCTAATAATATTCACATTTTTAAAAATAGAACCACATATTTTGAGGGGGAGGGGGCATGGAGATGGTTGTTGCCAGAGAACTAAAAAGTATGAATCCATCCCAAATTACGTTTGTACATGTGTCTTGTTTCCTGGAGCCAAACAACCTGGTTGGTAAACAGTGTCAGGCCTCAGAGTCCTGGGGGTGGCAGGTTTGTAACTGTCACCTTTCTATAGATCGAGGAAGTTGAGGTAAGCCAGGCATCTTGTTTCTAGAGGCCTGATTTCTCCATAAGGACAGGCAAAAGGGAAGGTAGCCCCTTAATTTTTAATCTCAATGACAGAGAACGTCTGGAACATCCACACTGAATGAGGGAAAGGAATTCTTTCCAACGCCAGAGCAAAGGCTGCAATGCCTTAAGGACTCAAATCTCCATGCCTGCGTGGGGCTCCTGCCCAGCTTGCCAAGGCCCCAACTCTGCCCTCAGTGATCCTTCTGTCACCTTGAATCCCCACCCCAGGCTATTGGAAAAGCAGGGCAGCAGGCCACACCTGCTGGTGGGGAAAAGGAGGCTAGCTGGGCAGGTCCTGGCTCTAATGCTGAAGGGCCTGGGGTCTAGGGTGCTTTCAGCACTGGGGATGTAGAAATCAAATTTATGGTCTCTCAAAAAAGTCATTTCAAAATTTTAAATTATCTGAAAATTAAATATATGAGTCAGGGACAATCTAGAATGGGAAAATACTAATGACATATGTGGATGACTAATCTAGAACTATTAATTCTGGTGATACAGGAGATGATATAAGGAAGGATGCAATTTAAAAGACCCATGAAAATGTCTTTCCTGCCCCCTCTAGCTCATCATCACCTGCAGCATTAAGTAGTACCCTTGCTCTACTTCCAGGAGCAGACTGACATTCAGGAACAGTTAGTAGGGGACTAAGTCCGTTTTCCAGCTGAGATTCCTGCAAGGGTTTTTTTTTTTTTTTTTTATGTGTTAAGAATCTTTGGAAAAGATCCAGTGAAACAATGTATCCTATCAAAATAGCTAATCAGTGAGATTTATAATCAGGCCTACTGAAGTAAAATATTTAACTCACGTTGTTGCTGGGGGCTATCAGACTTTTTAAAGCAACTTATATGAACTCCTTATATCTCAATATTACTTCTTTAAGACTCAAATTATTTTATATGTTTCTTTCCCATATTCTGTGATGCAGAGCCAGCTCCTATCATCTCCTTTATAAACAGGGAAACTTAATTACTTGCTTTAAATTGCAAAGCAATTTTGTATAATGTTTGAACTCCGGGTTCCTCATTTTCAGCAGTTTCTGCTGTTTCACTGCATTGTAGTTTTTCTGAAACAGCCATTTACCAAAGCTCTAGAGGGATGATCATCATAGGTTTTGATATGAAAACCAAAAGAAATCATTCTCTTTCCTCTAGAATCTTCACCTGGGCAACTCCAAATACTCTGTAACTATTAATTCTTTATTTGCTGGCATTAAGTCCTTATAAGGAAGCTTCCTCCTCAGTTTTCAGATGAATGAACTGAGACCAGTTTACTGGTTCCCAAAATAACCACAACACAGTTTGGAAAAAGGAATAAAATAAGCTTGGATCTGTAAACCACAGACTCTCTTCCTGTGATAGAAAGGTTGTGATTCCTAATACTCAGCTTGCAGGTTTCTCTAGTAAAGAAAAAGCCAATCTCAAACAACAAGCAATGCAGTTTGATTTGCCTAGGCAGTCATGAGTTTGCCATTAGTAGAGTGGTTTAAAGATGAATTAACAGTGTATTCTAAGATTCTAAAGAAATTTTGAGCTGGGCAGAATTTTTGATAAAAAGATATGTATTAATTAGGATGGAAACTAACCTCTTTAAAGCAAATCTTCTGTTCAGAGGATAAAATATATAACTACTAAACATATGTAATAACTCAGCCATGCCTTTTCTCCAAAACAGAAAAAAGAAAGCAAACAAAACCACAGCATACTCAAAAGTACATTCTGCTTTAAATAAACCAACATGAAAATTCAGATTTTCTAATATGGAAAACTAGGGTATTATTATATTTCAAAGAATTTGTTTCACAAAATGAGGCAGGTATCTTCCCTAAACAGAAGAAATCTGTAGACTTGGCCTGGAGCCTTCATTCCACTATTTTCTGTGTATCTAGACAAACCACTTAGATGGCTCAGTTTCCCATAATTCCAGGCACTAACAGAGTTGCTGAGAGACAAGTTACCTGAGACAGCATATATTCAAAAGTGTTTAAAATTGTAAAGCAACATGCAAAAATAATATACAGTTTTTAAGATAGAATTTGGGTTACAAAAATTTGTTTTTTACCCTTTCTCATGAAGTAATCTGTTCTAGAAAGAAGGATTAAAGTAGAGTGCATGCTTTAATTTACACTGTGTTGTATCTCAGAATTTTTATTCTGATAAATTTACCAGTGATCTTGAATTTAACGTTCTCTGGTTATTTGTGATTGACCCAGTCACTGAGGATCACAATGATATCATTGTGGTTTTCCAGCCATTCATTTCATTTGTACAGTGTGCAAATGTGCTTCTACTGTTTCCTAAAGAAGGTAATGATTTACAGGAACTTTTTCAAATTAGTATTAATTGGGCAACATTATCCTTACCTTTCCGTCTAAGAATGCCAGAGACATTATATGGAGTCCACTTTTTAAGGGAAATGAAGAAGGTAGTTATAGCACAACTTTAAACTCCACCTCCGCAAATTACAAACAATTCGGGTCAAAGCAATGGTAGAGCAGCGGTGAGGTAATGGGAGTTGGTTTTGATGGTGGAAGGATTCTAAACTGCTCAGAAGATTGCAGAGGTATAGACCTCACAAGATAATATAATTTTCTCTCTTTCCTGGTCTGAATGTGAATCTGAATGATAAGACTCCCTAAGCAGCTATTAGGAGGAAAATATCTTGGTTTCTGGTTATGTATGCCAGTATTGTCCAAAATAATGGATTACTGTTAGGGTTAAAAATAAGCTGACTTCCATAATCAGTTTTTTGTTTGTAAAAAAAAAACTGATTTTTTTGAGCAGGGTTTTGTGAGCAGCAAATTTAACCTAATTGGTTAAATTTAATACATTATAAAATCAAATTGACAAGCGTCTACTGTGACTCTCTTACCTCTATTTGAGTAGGTTTTAAAAAGCGACTACAGCTTCCCTTACGGTAAATACATGATTGAGAACTGCTAAACAAGCAAACAAAACCTTTAAAACCCTGCTTCTAATACCGTAGCATTTGCATTCAGAAAATCATCTTTTCTTTCAAGCTTCTAGTACTTTCTGACCATGGTTAAAAAATTGATTTGGTTCACCCTGGAGATAGAAGAAATTCCCATGAAAACAGGTATAGTTAAATGTATACATAGAAATCAGCAGGCATTCACTGCTGGCATTAGATTTAAATGCTACATTTAATTGAGCGGTCCGTCACAAGACGTTGCCTTCACAGTGTGGGCTGACAACAGTCTTTTGGGAGGAAGAGAGTCTGGAAGTCTAAGAGCTATCATCTTCTTCTATTTGGCCTTTCGGCACAACCTCTGGATAATAGCAGTTCTCTTTCTTCCATATACCTTACGAAGATTTAACTTCTTCCCTAAGTGTAAAATTGGTGGTGGTTGGGGTGGGGGGCATGTTATTACATGTGAGAAAGGGCATCCTGAAACTTACTGGAAGAAATTTGTACAGAAATTCATATTTAAATGACTCCTTAAAGTCATTCACTAACAAAAGTGGGAGTTTAAAACATGATACATTAGGACCCATCAAGACCCACCCAACAAGACTCCGGAATGGGTGAAGGATTTTCATTGCCTGTGTGGGCCTATGACACAGGGTTCATTTCCCTGGATTTACATTAAAAACAAAATACTTTTTATCTTCTGTTCTTACTTTGTAAGAAAAATGACCAGATATTTGTGGAAACCACAATTCTACAGCACGCATACAACTCAGGTTGAGTATACTTGCGCAGGCTGGAAAATGAACGGAATTTGGCTTAAAAACTATGGCAAAAAAAAAAAAAAAAAAAAAAAACTATGGCAAAGATTTGTCTTCAAGTAGGTCAAAGTCTATTTAATGCTCTGCCTTACTGAAAAATTAACAAAAAGTATGTGGTGCTGCTTCTTGTGATCAGATAACACAACTTACACAATCAACTACGAGAAACATGATAGATTGGGTGTGTATGGCTGGAAAGTACTAGCTAGGACTTCCTCACAAAGTTGGTATTCTAGGAGTCAGCACTGGCAATATAGAGGTAAACACAGCTTCCAACGAAGGTGAACATGCCAGGGAAGAACAGCTCTCCTCACAGAATGGGCCACATGCTCCACGTACCACTGTGCAACTAGTCACACAATATACCAATCAGCCCCTGGAAGGCTTTATTTTTCAGAAGCCCTCTAAGCAGCTTGAGGTTCTCCTCTGATAGATCTGTTTATGGCATTTGGGGGGACAATCCACAAAGTGTTGCTCTAAATAACCACAAAAATACACATTAAAAAGGACCCTTACACACCCTTGGGTGTATATCGTGCATTTTGAATAGCTAGAGCATGTGATTTTAAGCACAGTGATGTGCTTAGTACACACTGATGAAGTACTAAGTTGATACATCCTGGAAGTTTCTAAATCTATTAATTCCTGTAACTTGTCTCCTTGCTTTGGCATTCCTGCCAATTCATTTGCTGTGATACCAGATAATGATCACTTTAGATCTTCAGTGACATTGTATCACACTATACTCACAATAGTACGAGTGGTCAAAAAGATGAATTTATGGAACTCACAAACTTAATTATTTTTCTTTTAAAAACTCACTACAGGCTTTTGTAACGAGTCTCAGGTCATCATATCCCCACTGCCTCTCACTTGCTTGGGCTAACCTCTTTCCTCCCAATTCATTCATAGCTTGCTGTCTCTTCTCCTTTAAAATCCTCCTTGCACCAAATCTTCCAAATGTATTTTCAGAAATCCCCTGCATTTTTCACTTCTCTCTCTAGATGGAACATCTTCTGTGACTTGCAAATATCAAGTCCTTAACTATTCAAGATCTCTCTCTAAGATAGTGTCTATCCAACGGCACAAGCAAACTGAGTTTTGAAGGGCGGGTAAGAGGTTAACCAGCCCAGGAGAAGGGAGGAATGGGGGTGGCAGGAATAGGAACACCAAGTAAGATAAGTCACACGTGTTTGTTTGGTGGGGTGTGGGGATAGTGGTGATAAGATGAAGTTTGAGAAGTTGCAGGCATCAGCCCATGAAGAACTTGGAATGCCATGCTGAATGGGAATTTTACTCAGTAGAATAACTATGTAGATAACAACAAGGAACTGAAGGAATTTAAATTAAGAAGTGAAGCAGTGAGATTTTAGAAAGTTTCCTCTAGTACAGAGGTGGAAAATGAGTTGGAGTAAGGCCAGATTAAAACAGGAGAGTCTATCTTCTAGGTAAACTTTTACATCCTTACATAAAGAATCACATCTTTTACTACTGCTTCTAGCACAGTCCTGCATCAGCACTTGACGAGTTGTTAATTAGCCATATTTCCTTTTACATCTGAAATATCCTAGTTACACAAATTCAGTTTCCACTGAGTGCTTTAGGCTGACATCTGTCCTGTGGACCGCCACAGCGGAGCCACAACGTAAGGGTGGTAGTCACATGTGTGCTGGTGCTTGGTGTGGGTAGAAGGTGCTCAAACACTGTCCACTGTTTCTGTCATTCTGGAAATATAGGGAGGAAAAAACATTTCTTTCCCCCTAATGTAGGCAGAGTCTTTCTTCCTGAGTAAAAAGGCTATGTTCCATTTAGCAAGGTTGATTCTACATCTGGATGCTAAATCTTTATTGTCATTCTCTTATTTGTATGGCTTGGGTATTTATCTGTAATACTTTGGTGGTCTATAGTAAGTTCCCACTAATCTATCAAGAAAAGTTCCCATTTGTCTTCCTCCTTCAAAGACAAAAGGTAGCACAATACACTCATACTGATGTGGTCCTCCTTACCTCCAACCTATGGACGTGTTAGTGAGATGTAATATTAAGTGGGAATAATTTATGAAGCTTCGAGTGAGGAACGTTTTCTTCTGGAAATCAAGAGATTTCAGTACTTTGATCATGAGGCTTTCACCAATTAACAGTGTTAAGCCCTAAATCTGATTATTCCAAGAATATAAATATGTGGATTTTTCTAATGGTAATGGCAAGTCATGTTTTCAAACGCTCAAGGCTCTTTTCTTTGAAATACGCATTTCTATCTAAATCAACATATTGGGTTCCCTAACTCATTTTAAGCACTTAAGAACATAACTGTTTTTGTGTCCAATATCCAATCTCCACTAACGGCATTACACAGAAGAAACAAAATAGATTTTTAAGTATTCCTATTATAAGAGGCTCTGAAATTCTGTCATCCTTACAAGAAGTCAGGCAAGTGAGATGGTTCACTCTAATACCAAGATTTTCTCATTTTTTAATCCCCACTTGCAACTTGGCCTTCGTCTGTTTACTGCTCCAGGAGGAGTATGGAACTCATGTCTTCATACATTTGTGTACATGCCAAAATATACCTGGGAGTCCAACATTTAGCTCAGAATGGTGTAATTTTATTTTATTTTTTTTTAAAGATTTTATTTATTTATGAGAGACACACAGAGAGAGAGAGAGGCAGAGACATAGGCAGAGGGAGAAGCAGGCTCCATGCAGGGAACCTGATGCAGCACTTGATCCTGGGACTCCAGGATCACACCCTGGGCCGAAGGCAGGTGCTAAACCACTGAGCCACCCAGGGATCCCCCCCTCTTTTTAAAGATTTTATTTATAGAACTGTGTAATTTTAAATTCTTGAATATCATCTGAGATGGAACCAAATGATCTTTCATGGGACTTGTTCATCAAATCTGGTCTATAAATTCCAGAGGTTTTAGCAGCATTGTTATTATATTTCATTACTATCATAGATAAGGTTGCCAATAATATGCTTAGTCTCTTAGAAAAGAAAAAAATAAAGCTTTTATTGATCAGGCCAGAAATTCAATTTTAGTCTAAAATCAATGTTACCTACACTTGAAGATAATAATGCAAATATGTACATCCTTATTTTAATACATGAGAAAAAAGCTTTCAAGCCGATAATCAAAACAGCACTTTAGAAGAATGAGCCGACATGAACAACAAATACTTAGAATATCTAAGTCAAGTGAACTCCCCTCTGTTCCCATGATTGGAACCACTAGCATAGGGCATAGATAACCTTAAAGGAGCCTTTTAAAAATCCTAAATAACAGTCTTCTCTTGAAGGGAATGTCCTGCATTTTATCTGTGACACAGAGAGCAATGAATTTGCATAGTCAAAATCAAACATTGTTGTAGTTTCACTGATTCTGAAAGATCCCTACCACATTCTGACTCAAGACTTTTTTCCATAAAGGATACGTTTTCACTATTTCTAAGGGTGTGGGATATATTTTTTGTAATCGTATTTAGCTAACATCCTATTTCCTCTGATAAACTATAATCACAGGAATTTCTAAAAAACAAAACAACTAAACTAAAAGCCATCGCACACTTTTTTTTTCTACTCATTGCAATTGATCTGCTAGACACTAAACAAAAAGTGGTCCATGGGCTATATTAGGCAGACACAGAGGTTCATTAAATCAGGTGGCACTACTGACATACGACAGAGCAGCCTGGGCATGTATGTCTCTGCCACCCCACCATGGGACTCTTTTCTGCCCACCTCTCCTGATCCCTCCCACTTTCTGATTAACTAGCCACCTCACTCCCAGAATTGCTTCATTCTGGGAATTCCTTTTTGGCAAACAAATAATTCATACAGGATTTGAACAATCCCCCCCCCCCCCCATACACACACCGCTCTCCCCAATAACACCCATTAATTGCCTTTTTACCTTCCTTAACCAATTTTCAGTCCTTTCTCCAGAATTTCCTCTGATCACAGATCTTGGCTAGGGAAACTTAGTAAATGACATGCTTCAAGTTCTTATGGTGGATTTCCCAAGTTGCAAAGTTTATTAGGTTACTATTCACTGTGTTTTACGAGGATTACATACAACAATTTAAAACAGGACTTTCTTCCTCTTCAAGCACCTGGGGAGAACTCGGTAATAAGTACGTAGTACTTTCAAAGTACGTATAATAAATAGGATATGGACACTTTAAATTTTTTCATTTGCTAATACTTGCAATTCTTAAGTCTTCTCTGTGACGTTCATAAAATGATTTTTCAAATTCCCTGCAATACACTCACTCGTTTCACAATGCTGCCACATACCTCTGACCAACCCCCACCCCGTCCCTCTAACCCATCCCTCCTCACACACACCTCCTCCCAAGGGTTATAGCGAACTTTAAAATATTCAGCACAGTTTAAAACAGCAACAAAGGTTAAAACGATTTACCAGGAAAACCACCCACCTATACACTGAGGCATTTAAGACCCTTGCAGGGTATTTATCAATAAATCAGCCTCATTTATCACATCTCTGTTTTCAACAGATTAGCCACTGCCTCAATCTTGCAGGTATGTCAACAATTCAGAATTCTCCAGGGCTCTGGAACTAACAGCAGTTAACACGGGGGTCCTTTCTTCCCAGACTTTCTTGTGTTGATACAGGATTCTTTTCAGACCAGCACTATTGCAGCAATTGCTTGTCTGTTTCAGCTTTCGAGACAGGATAGTAATACGGAAATAATAATAATAATAATAATAATAATAATAATAATAATAATAATAATAAACAATACAACCATCACAAGCCCCCAGGCCTTTTCAAAGAACTTTAATTAACATACACAAACCACCCTCCACAATTGTTCCATGGCATGTTAATGTTAAATTCCTTTGAAGCCGATTTCCTTTTTAAGTCTCAGAAAGCTGGGGCTTTAGAATAAGTAGGTGTTGTTATTTGCCTTATCTCTCTGCCTGACTTGTACTTCTGTGTAGGCTGCTGAGTGTATTTCAGCTTGTAGGGAAGCTCCTGTTGCAATCAAAATATTTCAAACACTTTGTTCCTTAGTAGGCAGAACCATTCAAGTAGTTGCCCCAAGCATCAGAGCAGAAGCACCATGACATGATTTCTACCACCTTAATTCTGTGAACTATGAAATATTCCCCTGCTCTCTCCTAGAATACTCTTCCTCCAACCACCAACCTCTGGCCAGTCCTGCCGAATTTCTGAGATCTAAAATCCCAATTCCTCTAAGAAGCTTTTCAAAATTCCCTTCAGCTAGCAGTCCAACTCATATGTCCAAACTCTGTAATGTGTTAGCTGTTCTTCTTTTGGGTTGCTTACTATTTTGTATTGGATGAGACTTTTTTTTAATTTTTATTTATTTATTTATGATAGAGAGAGAGAGAGAGAGAGAGAGAGGCAGAGACATAGGCAGAGGGAGAAGCAGGCTCCATGCACCAGGAGCCTGACGTGGGATTCGATCCCGGGTCTCCAGCATCACGCCCTGCCAAAGGCAGGCGCTAAACTGCTGCACCACCCAGGGATCCCACTTTTTTTTTTTTTTTAGAGGGAAGTTTCCTTCTTTAGACTTTAAACTTCTTGCCTGAAAGCAAGTACACAGTCTTTGTTTAATTCAGCACCTGCACAGTGCCCTGCATGAAGAACAGACTCATTTGATAGTTCTTGAATTCGCCAAGCAATATGAATTGACCACGGGGTAGGGAGGGCAGATCATGTGTGGGTTAGGGACAAAGCAGCCAATAAATGTTGAGAGACTGATGCATTCTTCATGTGTGAAATGGAGCTTCATATCTATCTTACACAATTGTTGTAAGGATTTTTTTTTTTTAATTTTTATTTATTTATGATAGTCACAGAGAGAGAGAGAGAGAGGCAGAGACACAGGCAGAGGGAGAAGCAGGCTCCATGCACCGGGAGCCCAACGTGGGATTTGATCCCGGGTCTCCAGGATCGCACCCTGGGCCAAAGGCAGGCGCCAAACTGCTGCGCCACCCAGGGATCCCGTGTTGTAAGGATTTAATGAAAAGCAGATGGATGAAGATTTTAGAACAGGGTTAGGTTCACGACAATGCTGAACAATGCTCCTTTCCTTTTGTTGATTTCCCCTATTCATTGAATAGCTGTAGTCTAGTTGCTCTTCTGGCTAGCCATTGCATTTCCTGTGTCCCTCAAGCAGTATACCCTAGTTTAGTTTCAGTTTAACACTGGGTCTGCACAGATTGACAAGGTGCCACTGACGCCACTGATCAAAAATTGGCCCCAGCTGTCAGACTCTGAAATGTAAATTCAGCTTCCTTTTTTCCATGTCCTGTGGCAGTGCAGTCATGTCTAGACCTCTCTCCTCTCAAAACTACCTCGATTTTACTTAGAGGAAAATGAGAGGGGACCAGGGAATCCTTAGGGTCTAATAAAAATCCCATTTTGAATTAATAATCAAAAAGCTTAACAGTATAACTGATGAGTGGTTTAAAAATTCAGGCTTGGTGGTTTTTGTTGAAAAGATTTTACTTACTTATTCATGAGAGACACAGAGAGAAAAGCAGAGACATAGACAGAGGGAGAAGCAGGCTCCCTGTAAGGAGCCTGATGCAGGACTCGATCCCAGAACCTTAGGATTAGGCCGTGAGCTGAAGGCAGATGCTCAACCACTGAGCCACCCAGGCGTCCCCAGGCTTGGTGGTTTAAATACCAATTCTGCTACTTACTCTTTGTGGGAACTTGAGTGTTATTTAATTGCTTAGCTTCCTCATCTGTAAAATGGGGATTAAAACCCCTAGGACAGGGGATCCCTGGGTGGCTCAGCAGTTCAGCACCTGCCTTCAGCCCAGGGTGTGATCCTGGAGTCCCGTGATCAAGTCCCACATTCTCTCCCTGCGTGGGGCCTGCTTCTCCCCCTGCCTGTGTCTCTGCCTCTCTCTCTCTGCCTCTCTCAGGAATAAATAAGTAAAATCTTAAAAAAAAAAAAAAAAAAAAAAAAAAACCACAAAAAACAAAAACAAAACCCTAGGACAAAAGTATTTAAAAAAAAAAAACATAATAATCAATGTAAACCACATAGTTCAATTCTTGGCACACAATAGGGAACTGCATTAACCATAATTGTTAAATATCTTCTCTTTACCTTTCAAGTATGTAAATACTGGACGCCTGATCCTTTAGGATTCTTTCACAGAAACTGAAAACAATATTGCTCCAAGGGTCTGCTGTTTTAAATCTCTGTTCTGGTTTGCAAGCATTTTTTTCCTAATGGGTTCTACATTTGCCATTGCCCATGTCCTGCAGAAACAAGCTCAACAATGCCGGAAATAAACAGATATCCCAATTTAATGTTTCGATCTCTTTCCTCCTCTCTCTTCTGTAATAAGCCTATAACGTTTTTATAATAAAACAAACAGCTAATAAAAGAGTTACTGTGTGGCTCTGATTATCTGACTTTTAGCAGAGGAGCAAATGACGTATCATGTTCTCTAATTTTCACAACTGGTTTACCATCTTCCCTTCCGCCTCCTCTTATTAATCACTAATGTAGAGTTCTTCTTGTTGTGTTTTAGAACTCCTTTTCACTTCCAAGTTTACATTTTTGGAGAGACCAGGGCTGTGCCCACGAAAACGTTCGCTCGGCTTAGCAAAGCGGGCGAGGCAGCTGCGGTCGGGCCAGGGCCAAAGTCCCCTTCCTCCGCGGGGTGGTGTGGTTGTTCCTGGGCCCAAAGCCACCCACTCATTTTTTTTTTT
Organism: Canis lupus dingo; assembly: GCF_003254725.2. NCBI lineage: Eukaryota > Metazoa > Chordata > Mammalia > Carnivora > Canidae > Canis > Canis lupus. Next base: position 16,078,169 of record NC_064269.1, on the reverse strand, counting down.
TTCCACTTCCTAGATCAACCACTCGCTCTGTACAGGGTGGAGCGTCCCGAAATACCTGGGCGAGGCACCGCAATCCCAATTTCCAGGTTGCAAGACGGAGGGACAGTACTTTCAGGTTTTCTCTTTCAAGAAATGTATAGAGAGGTCATAAACTCTTAACAATTGAATAAAAGCTAGGAGCATTTTCCTCCAGAAAAAAAAAAAATCATACGAATTTTCTGCATAGAATCTCAAAGTGTTTATAGACTCCCAGAGCCTCTAGATTAAGTCCACAATAGTGGGGGGGGGGGGGAAGGGTATTAAGGAAGGGGTGAAAATCTTGTATTGAATTCTTAAGCAAATATATGTATATGTGTGTGTGTTGAATATATGTAGATATATATACAGAAGCAGCTGAGAAGGAGGTTATTTTACAAGAGCGCTTTCCTCAAGTAAGTCTGAGTCAGGAGGCGCGGCAGGTCATACAAAGGGACCGCGAGCAACAGGTGGAGCACACCAGGTCCTGCACCCTCAGGAAGCAGCGGGTCCAAGCAACTGGGTGCTGAGAATGAGGAGGGGAAGGGGCGGGGGGCGGCGGGGCTCCACTCACCGTTGCCCACCAAGCTGCGGCCCTTCCGGGCCAGGGTCTGCTGCACCTGCTCCTGGATCCGCAGGCTCTTGGCCGCCTGGCCGCTGCGGCTGCTGCTCCCCGCCAGCTTCAGCTTGGCCTCGGAGGGCAGCGCCAGGCTGGAGCTGTCCAGCTGCCCCAGGATCTGCTGGCCCAGGACTGTCCGGATGTAGCCGCACTCAGTCGGGGAGCCGGGGGCTGCCATGGGGCCGCAGGGGGCGACGAAGCCGCTCGACTGCCGCGAGACCTGCGGACGGAGCTGCAGCGGGGCCCGGGGCACTGGCGCGAGCCCCGCCCCCCGCCCTGGCCACGCCTCCGTCCCGCGCCGGCCCCGCCCCCCGCCCCCGCCCCGCGCCGGGCCTCCGCCCAGGCCACGCCCCTCCGCCATGGCCACGCCCCCACGCCGCGCCGCTCCTCCGCCCAGGCCCCGCCCCCGCGCCGCGCCGGCCCCGCCCCCACGCCTGGTGCGAGGCCCGAACCCGGGTGCGCGGTGGGGGGGCGGCTCCGGCCAGGCACGCGCACTCGGCCTGGGAGCGGGGGCGGGGCGGGTCGCGCGCGCAGACACCTGGCGAGTTGGAGGCGCCCGCGGGGAAGGTGGGTGAGAGGCGCGGTCCGCCCGGGCTCGAGCAAACCCGCGGAGTGCCCTCGGGTACCGCCCGGCGGGGCCGTGCCCGGCTCGGGTTGCAGGGCTCCGCGTCCGCGCAGCCCCTGGCGGGGGATGTGATTGCCGCTTAGCTGCAGCGCGGCCGCCCTCTGGGCAGGTGCGCCCTGGAGACTCCTTTCCGATCCTGGGCTGAGATGTGCTTGTGGGATCCCCGGGTGAGCCGTCTATCTGGTTAGGCAGCCTCTGTCTGACTGTTCAACGTTTCATGGTTCTCCGGGACCTGAGGGTGAGAAAGGTCAGGCTGCAAGGGCGGTAGGAGGGAAATGTGCCAAGAAGATGATGAGTGTGAAATAAAATGATTTTTTTAAGTTTTTTTTTTTTCCTTCTTCCTACAACTCCAGGGGCTATGTGTTTTTTGCACAGATGCAGTCCCAGAAACATATGTTCTTTCTCATTCAGAGCTTCTGTTTTCTCTTGTAAATACACAAATTGTACCCAGTACACTCTTGCTCACCCACTTCCTTAGGAAGACACCCACGCAGAGAAACTCCAGTAAGAGGCGCTAGAGTAGAGCACGCTTTTAATAGGTGATACTGTTTAATGGCCCTGCTAATGTTGATTAAGTCTTGTTTATGATAGGCCTTTTGTAGGAGGCCCATGGAAGTGACTTCTGACTTTCAGTTGCATCTTCCACAACTTATGTTTATCTTGGTATTAATTATGTTTCATGCCCAGTTGACTACTGTGAACTTGAGAGCTAAGCTAAACAGAAAGGGTCCTTAACCTTGAAGTTTACAAGTCACTCATCCTGATTTTCCTCTTTGGACTTGAGAGGCAGAAAGAAAAACATCTATCCTTGGTATTAAGTAAGATGATTTTCCTTTGATTGCTTGGGTTTGCATGCTCACTCTCCTTCAAATCGCTCAATTACCGCCACACTCCATTTGTTCAGGTCTGGAGGGGCTGGAGAACACAGTTCCCCCCTTCTGCTGTGCATACACCTCTGTGCTCACACACACTTAATACACAGGTACGGGTGCTTCCAGGGAGTGAAGAGGGCATCAAGCCCAGACAACAGCTGGCCTTGCGGAATGTAGTCCTGAAGTAGATTATACCTTATGGAGAGTTCAATTACATAGCCAGATGTAAACATTCAGCCCCAATGCTGAGATTCAGTTGAAAAGATCAGTGAACTGCAGGGAGGTGATAGAGACTTCCAACATCAGACTCAGTTCCTGTCCCTTCTTTCTCTCCCCCTCTCTCTACTCATGGCCCTGATCAGTGCTGCATTGAAAGCTCCAATACCAGCTCCCATAGGGCCAGCTGAGGCATCCTTGTTTTTGTGCCTAGCGACCACTGCCTTTATCTAGAACCCTAACCAGGAGGACTGGAGAGGAATTCTGTTCAAATTATTTATTTGAGCCAGACTTCATTTACTTTTTTTCCTCTCAAGTTGATTTTTTTTCTTTTTACAAGTGTGATGTGGTAATTGACTATCTTACCAGGTAAGTACCAATATTGAACATGTAGAAATTTTGTTGTGGGATAGGCAGATAATTTGACAGGAGGAAGATGGTTAAAAGCCTCACACTTTGAGAGGGAGACTGATCTGGCTTCAGATTTGATCTTGCCCTTTGTAAATAGTGCGTCCTTAAGCAAGTTTCTTCACATTTTTTAAGCCTCAACTCTCTTACCTGTAAAATAGGAGCAATAAAAGTATCTAACATACTTGTGTTATGTTGTGAGGATTAAATGTGTTGCTGTGAGGATTAAATAAATGGTTCATAGAATAACTCAATAAGTAATTGTTTAATCCTCCTTAACAAACATCTTCTGGGATCCACTTTTGGGTTTTCTCACTTCCTTCAGGTCTTTGCTCCTATGCCGACATATCTTAATGAGATGCACACACAGAATCTATCTATCTATCTCCCTTTGCTGCTTAATTTTTTCCCCTATGGCACTTATTTTTATTGAACATGCTTTATGTTTTAATTGTTGATTGTTTCCTACTGGAATATAAGCTTCATGAAAGCAGGGATATTGTTTTGTTCGTTGCTGTTTTCCAGGCCCTCGAATAATGCACACAGGAGACAACAGATATATGTTGGATGAATGAATGAATCATAAAAGCACTTAGTATATTACATTATATAATGAGTGCTCAACAACTGTTAGCAATAATTATTTAGGCTTTCAAACTCTTTTGATGACTTGTTATCTTTTAAAAAGTCACTTAGATATCATTATATATTCTAGGTATTGTACTAATTAGCTGTGTACATTTCCCTGTAAATAAAAACTAGACTATTTTTTGAAAAAAAAAAAACTATTTTTTGAATACATTCATAATTTAATGGTTCAGTAAAACAACCTCTTTGAAAATAAGATAAACATAAATTCATTAAAAGGATCTCTTTGGACATGACAATACTATTGCAATAGTAATAGTTAATTACAGGGTGAGGAAGTATGCAGACTCTGGGATTGTGCCCCAAAACACAGAATAGATGTGTTTAGAGGTGCACTCCCAACAGGGTGCCAGTCCGGTCTTGTTCTTAGCATTTCCTGGGGAAGCTGCCTAGCTGACCTCCTAAATTGTGAACAAGCCCTCAGATTAACTGCTAAGGGCAGTTTCTGGCCATCAAATTGTGGCATAGAAATAAAATACTGTGAATACTTATGTGGTATTTGGATGTTCTGTAATCTGCTACTTTTTAGTATTTTGGTTCAGTTTTGAAAATGCTTATTTTTTTTGTTTTTTATTTATCAACAGAAACTAATTAAAGGGGGGAAAAGGTGAAATCACAGAAATGCAGAAGTGGATTGTAAATAACAGATAACTGAATTATGAGGTTACTTCTGCTGGAAATCTGCAATAAGGATTCAAAAAATTCTTGAGGGATCCCTGGGTGGCTCAGCTGTTTAGCGTTGCCTTCAGCCCAGGACGTGATCCTGGAGTCCCGGAATCGAGTCCCACATCAGCCTCCCTGCATGGAGCCTGCTTCTCCCTCTGCCTGTGTCTCTGCCTCTCTCTCTCTCTCTCTCTCTGTCTCTCATGAATAAATAATTTCAAAAAAATCTTGAGATTTAAATTTGCATTTTTATTTGATTTGTACATTATAGCCTTAAAGCACTAATATTTTATTGTTTTCATGTCTACAATTAGGTTTTCCACAGAGTAATCCTTATTTTCTTTAACCTGTTATAAATTCCAATATGGGAAATTCCAATATGCACAAAATTCAGGAAGTTACTAGAAGACTATAGTATAAATTTTAGAGTGGAAATAATATTTTAATGAAGAACATTAATGGCATCAGAATCTTTGATTCATATTTTAAAAAATAAACTTTTGGGGTGCCTGGATGCCTCAGTTGATTAAGCATCTGCCTTCTGCTAAGGTCATGATCCCAGGGTTCTGAGATTGAGACCATATTTGGCTCCCTGCTCAGCGGAGAGCCTGCTTCTCTCTCTGCCTGCTGCTTCCTCTGCTTAGTCTCTCTCTCTCTGTCAAATAAATACATAAAATCTTAAAAATAAATAAAAAATAAACTAATACATTTTCATGAGTATCTTCTCTCATGAAACATTTTCCTGTTATAATCTGTAGGCTATTAATATCTATTGCTTTTATTTATTTTTAAATATTTTATTTACTTATTAGAGAGCAAGAGCAGAGCATGAGCATGACCATGAGCAGAGGGAGGGGCAGAGAGAGGGGTGAAGCAAACTTCCTGCTGAATGTAGAGCCCAACAAGGGGCTCCAACCCAGGACCCCAAGATTATGATTTGAGCCAAAGTCAGATGCTCAACTGACTGAGCAACCCAGGTGCCCTGATATCTATTGTTCTAAAAAAATATTTCCTTAATTAGTATAAAAGACCTGGCAGATAGAAAATTTAAAATAAACCTTGGGTTTCATTTCTCCTGTTAGTAAATGGGTATGTTGCCAAGGCAAAGGGTAACAGTTCCATCATTAGCCACATACAGTGAAACTGAATCAGGAATGGGTAAGGAAGCTGTGAACATGTGCATGCTGAGCACCACTCTCTCATGGTGGCTGTGAGGATTCAGGTGTTCATCTTTAATGCAGATGTTCATCTTGTCTGCCATTTTGAATATATTCTGAAAATTATTCTTTTTAAAGACCCCAAATGTGATGTGGGAAGTGGAAACCAGTTGGGCACTTTTGAGGGCTGGCAATGAGAAATTTGTTCATAGTTATTGAGGCTTTCAAGATGACTGGGTGGTTCAGTTGGTACAGCATGAGACTCCATCTTAGGGTTAGAACCTCAAGCCTCACACTGGATGTAGAGTTTACTTAAAAGAGGCTCAGTTGGTTGAGCGTCTGCCTTCGGCTCAGGTCGTGATCCCAGGAAACTGGGATCGAGTCCCACATTGGGCTCTCTGCTCAGCAGGGAGCCTGCTCCTCCCTCTTGCTCATGCTGGCTCTCTCTCTCAAAGAAATAAAATCTTACCAAAAAAAAAAAAAAAAAGGAAGAAGACAGTTCCTTTAATCATGACTCATGTGCTTGTATGTGCTCAGTTCCTTTTGAGTAGATGACTCCAGCTGCTACATTAATGGCTGTCAGATCTTTCATCTGATGGCCAGAGAGTCTAAAGGGAGGGAACAACTTGGTGGATTTCCACCATACATTCCTGGTTTTATAAGAAACTATGTTCCTCACTTTGTCTCTGCCATACAATCTAGCAATGAGATAGCTAGCAAGTGCTCAATATATAGCCTATTGAGTATAACCTCTCACCTAAGGGCATTTTGATTAATTAGTTTGCCTTGAGTGGGCCCAGGTGCAGCTGAGCAAAGGGAACCTGAAGGAGGTGGCTTGACCTGAAACAGAATCTCAGTGTGATTTGAATGACTAGGAGGGAACAATGTTTAATGATTTTTAACCTTATGAAGGTATCAGAGAAATTCAGAAAAAATGATTTCCTATAACTTTAAAGAGGATCTAACACTGCAGTGTCACACATTGTTTAAATTTTAAAAGTTACTTCATTATACACTTTTTGAATTGATTGGAAATTATTTGAATGTAAAATATTGATTATATGTGTATTTCATTAATGAATAAATTACCTTCATGTTTAATTTGTGCCCTTTCCCATACATACTATTATTTCCTTGAAATTCTATAAATGGAGATACTACATTCTGTATAAAAAAATAATACTAATAATCTGGCTTGGATTTTATTTTTTTTAAGATTTTATTTATTTATTCATGAGAGACACAGAGAGACAGGCAGAGACACAGGCAGAGGGAGAAGCAGGCTTTCTGTGGGGAGCCCGATGTGGGACTTGATCCTGGGACCCCAGGACCACACCCTGAGCCAAAGGCAGATGCTCAAACACTGAGCCACCCAGGCGTCCCTGGCTTGGATTTCAAAAGCCCCATTTCCCCTACTTTTTTTCTTTCACAAACATCATCATAGAACGATATTTTAAAACATCCTCGTAGAGGGATATAATGTGTGCTTGAGGCCAGACAGTACTGGATTTGATCTGTTTCCTTACTGTGTAACCTTAGGCAATCTACTTAAATTCACTGAGTTTCAATTTCTTTGTTTGGAATGTCCTATCATTAATAGTATTGGCCTCTCAGGGTTGTTAAGAAGATTCATGTAGATAGTAAATATAAAACACTTAGATCTCCTAGTCCACATTTAGTTCAGTTATCAACAATTACAAATCCAACATTTTGGAGTTTAAAACAACAATGATTTCTTTCTCATGATCTAGTGGTTGACTCAACAGTTCTATGGGTTTGGCCTGTGTTCACTCATGGCTGAAGTCAGCTGGTGGCACGGCTGGTGCTGGAGAGCCTAAGACAGCTACACTCATGAGTCTGCTGGCACAGCTAGGATGGTTGATCCTCTTTCCACGTGGCCTCCCATTATCTAGGAGGCTAGTTAGGCTTCTTTACAGGGTAGTCTTGAGTAGCATTCTAAGAGAACAAGAGCAGCAGTAATAGGCCTTTTTAGGCCTAGGCTCTGGCACTTGCTCAATGTTGTTTTGACCACACTGAATTGGTTAAAGCAAGTTCAAAACAAGCCCAGATTCAAGGAGTGGGGGAAGAGATGCCACCCATTAAGGGAGAGGCTACAAAGTTGTATTATAAGGTGTGTGCATGGAGGGATGGCAGAGGATGTGCTAGACATCTTTGCAGACCATCTAAAACCCTTAGTGCTCAATAAACGGTAGCTGCTGTTATTATTTATCATTATCAAGAATTGGTGTATTTCGGGGATGCCTGGGTGGCTCAGTGGTTGAGCATCTGCCTTCAGCTCAGGGCATGATCCTGGGGTTCTGGAATTGAGTCCTGTATCAGGCTCCCTGAGGGAAGCCTGCTTCTCCCTCTGCAATGCCTCTTCCTCTCTCTCTGTGTCTTTCATGAATAAATAAATAGAATCTTAAAAAAAAAGAAAAAAAGAATTGTTATATCTCTCAGAACTTAGCAGGAATGTTATCTTTTGATGGCGGAACAAAGCCAAAGGAAATCAATCTTCATTTATCTATAGTGAGGGGATCCCTGTAGCTCTCTGCCTGTTATATCAGTGGAGTTGAAACTCTATTCAGAGAACACTTGGATATCTTTAGAAATCAAGTGCAATTAATCCACACATGTTTCATTGGCTGTGAAGCATTCCCTGCTGGTCCTCTACTGGTTCAAACGTGGGTGGAGTTCCAGTCTGTGTACCATCTCAGTGCTGTCACTGGAGCTTGACTGATCATCATCTTGGATTTTATTCAGAGTATACTCATTAATAACTTTAAAAACACATAATTGAATCTGAAAAGTGATTAATAGCATAGTTTAATTTTATTGTGTCATTCCTACTTATAATAAGAGAAAAATACACAATACCCTTACAATAATAAGAAACGTTTGCTCTTCACTTGAAATATAGTTGCAATAATACAAAAGAACAGCAATTTCCAAGAGAGGGTGTGAATGAGGAAGAATAGACAATTGCTATTCCAACCCCATTATTTTACATTCATATTCCATTGTCATATTGGTGCAATCCGCTATACAAAATAGCATAAAAAGGCCCCTTAAAGGGTTCCGTGGGTGACTGAGTCAGTTAAATGTCTGCCTTAGGCTCAAGTCATGATCCCAGGGTCCTGGGATTGCCCCCACATCTCGTTTCTTTCTCAGTAGGGAGCCTTCTTCTCCCTCTCCCTCTGCCTTCCTCTCCCCCTGCTTGTGCTCTCTCTCTGTCAAATAAAGAAATAAAATCTTTTTAAAAATGTGCCTTACTGGCAATAAATATTTATTTCTCCCAGTTCTGGGGTCTAGGAGTCCAAGATCAAGACATTAGCAGATTCGATGTCTGGTGAGAACCCACTTCCTGAATCACAGAAGGCATCTTTTCACTGTGTCCTCACTTGGCAGATGGGGAAGATATCTCTTTTTTTTTTCTTTTAATTTTTATTTATTTATGATAGTCTCACAGAGAGAGAGGGAGAGAGGCAGAGACACAGGCAGAGAGAGAGGCAGGCTCCATGCACCGGGAGCCCGACGTGGGATTCGATCCCGGGTCTCCAGGATTGCGCCCTGGGCCAAAGGCAGGCGCCAAACCGCTACGCCACCCAGGGATCCCAGATATCTCTTTTTTATAAGAGCACTACTCCCATCCATGAGGGCTTGGTCCTCCTGACCCAACCACCTCTCAAAGGCCCCACCTCCTAACACCATCACATTGGGCTTTAGGTTTCACATATTAGGGAACACAAACAATCAGACCATACCAACTATGTTCTTTTCTCTTCTGTTAGGTCTATAGCCTCAATTTAAAAATTGTCCAGGTAAGGTTTAGGTGGTGGGGCTAAATGTCCTTTCTCATATCTTGATGAAATACCCCTGTGTATTAGTTCTTTCCTTTTCCTGGGAGATGCTTTCTCCTTACTGTCATGAGGTTGATTTCTTTCTGCCATTCAGATCTGTTTAAATATCTCCTCCTCAGAAAAAATTTCCCTGGTAGGCTCATTTGGTGGAGCATACTACACTTGATCTTGGAGTCATGAGTTTGAGCCATACAATGGGTGTAGAGCTAAGAAGAAGAGGAAGAAGAGGAAGAAGAGGAAGAAGAGGAAGAAGAAGAAGAAGAAGAAGAAGAAGAAGAAGAAGAAGAAGAAGAAGAAGAAGAAGAAGAAGAAGAAGAAGAAGAAAGAAGAAGAAGAAGGAGAAGGAGAAAGAAGAAGAAGGAAGAAGAAGGAAGAAGAAAAGAAAGAAGAAAGAAAGAAAAGATTTTCCCTGGTCAAGCAGTCTGAAGTAGCTACCCTACCACTCTCTACAAAGCATTTACCTGTCCTGATAGTTGTCTTCTTTATAGAAGTATATATGTTCATAGATGTTATTTCCCTACTAGAATGTAAGATTCCTGCAAGCAGGAACTTTTTTTTTTAATAAATTTTATTTACTTATTCATTCATGAGAGACACAGAGAGAGAGAGAGAGAGAGAGGCAGAGACACAGGCCGAGGGAGGAGCAGGCTCCACGTAGGGAGCCCAACATGGGACCCCATCCCAGGTCTCCAGGATCACGCCCTAGGCCGAAAGCAGTGCCAAACCACTGAGCCACCGGGGCTGCCCAAGCAGGAACTTTTTGTTCACCAATTCATCTGTAGTGCTGAGAATCTATAGTAAACTCACAGTATTTGTTAAATGAACGTATAATAGGAATACACTTTAGTTTTAGTTCTTCTCTCTTCTTTAATACAGTTTAAATGTGGGGGTGCCTGGGTGGCTTAGCGGGTAGACATCTGCCTTTGGCTTTGGTCGTGGTCCTTGGGTCCTGAGATCAAGTCCGCATCGGGCTCCCTGCGGGGAGTTTGCTTCTCCCTCTGCCTGTGTCTCTGCCTCTCTCTGTGTCTCACATAAATAAATAATCTAAAAAAAAAAATACAGTTTAAATGTGAGAACAATTTTTTTGTGTGTCTTTTCCTGGTGAAAAAAAGGTTTAAATGAAGGATGGGATTCTGATTTACTTATTTCATTGTTATTTTTTTTTAACTTAATGCTTTGAGTAATGATCTGTTAAATGAAGGTAAGGTTAAGCAATCATTTGTTTTCACAATTTGTTTTTCTCCTGGAACCTGAAACCCAGAGCTTACTGTAAATCTCCCAGAGCCACCCCCTTTCAGGGATCATGTGGAAATCTTATAAGGGGCAAAGGCCCTTTGGAAAGCACTGGATTTCCATGGTTTCAGGGACAGGTCTAGACAGAACACATACTTCTGCATCTTTGAGTTCACTTGTTTCATTTTTACAACCCAAGCTTTCTTGCAGCAACGAAATTCCTTAATATCATCTACTTAATTGAATTAAACTGATTCAAATTTAGAACCTGTCCAGTTCTTTTTTTTTGTTTTGTTTTGTTTGTTTTTTGAGACAGAGAGAGCATAGGAGTGCTGGGTGGGAGGAGGTGGGCAGGGGCACAGAGGGACAGGGTTAGAGAGGATCTCAAGCAGGCTCCATGACCAGCATGCAACCCAATAGGGGGATCAATCTCATGACCCTAAGATCATGACCCAGGCAGAAATCAAGAGTCGGTCACTGAACCCCATAGTTCTGCTCTTTTTAAGCTTAAAGTGTTATAGCTCAGATAGCAGAAAACTTTTCGAAGAAATATTCTGGCCATAGAACTGAAGTCAATTAGGATTCCTAGTGAGGGCAGCCCGTGTGGCTCAGTGGTTTAGCATAGCACTGCCTTTGGCCCAAGGCATGATCCTGGAGTCCCCAGATTGAGTCTTACGTCGGGCTCCCTGCATGGAGCCTGCTTCTCCCTCTGCCTGTGTCTCTGGCTCTCTCTCTCGTGAGTAAATAAATAAAATCTTAAAAAAAAAAAAAGGAATCCTAGTGATTATCCTATGATACAGAAAAGGTAGAAATGAAGTCTTTCTGAAGTTATGACTGTGGCAACAGCTTCCATGAAAATGGTTTAGAATTATTTGCTGGGTAGTTTGAACGGCCTTGCTAATATTTCAATGTCATATATTTCAGCAGAAACATCAAGCTTTGAGGCCATGATTAACAACATAATTATTGACTCAATAAACCAGATTTAAAGATGTTACCAGGAAAGTACTTAAGTGGGAAAGTGACCCCTTCAGCAATCAGTTGCATAAAGTGTCAAGCCAACATTAATTATCCTGGCATTCAAGATCTTTCTCATTAGCCTCGCCCTACCAAGATGACTTTGTCTCATAGTATGGAACTCTCCAGACCAAACATTCTTTAAAAGCAGCCAGGCTAAAATTCTTCTCACACCTGAGTTGTTGGTATTCATTTCCTCCTATTTTTGGTGGCTGCCAGTTTATGTCTACCTGTCTTTGTTTTTTTTTTTTTTTAATTTTATTTATTTATGATAGTCACACAGGGAGAGAGAGAGAGAGAGAGAGAGAGAGAGAGAGAGAGAGGCAGAGACACAGGCAGAGGGAGAAGCAGGCTCCATGCACCGGGAGCCCGATGTGGGATTTGATCCCAGGTATCCAGGATCGCGCCCTGGGCCAAAGGCAGGCGCCAAACCGCTGCGCCACCCAGGGATCCCTCTACCTGTCTTTGAAGGTCCAATTTGTTTCCCCTTCCTAACAAGGCTGACTTCATCTGCTCTTATGGGTTCCCCTATGCCCCACCCCCAGACTCCTTAGAATCATTTGGATTTGCCTCCTGAGAATTAGATGAGATGACAATTTTTTATTTTCCTTAAAAGATTTTATTTATTTGAGAAAGAGAGAGATAGTGACAGAGAGTATGAGTGAGCGGGGAGGACAGGGAGAAGCAGGCTCCCCACTGAGCAGGGAGCCCGATTGGATTTGGAGCTCCATCACAGGACTCCCAGATCTGAAGACAGACACTTAATCAACCAAGCCACCCTGAGATGACATTTTTAAAGAGCTCAGCCTGAAAAAAAAAAAAAAAAAAAAAAAAAAAAAAAAAAAAAAAAGCTCAGCCTGGAGTTCAGAATAAACTTGCTTGTTTTAGGTTTGTTTGCATTCTGCATTCTTAAAGATGAAGAAATGAAAAATTAATAGTAAATGCACAATGAATAAAGAACTATAGTATAACGGTTAAGAGGTTAGCCTCTGGAATTAGATAAACCTGAATTCTTTTCCTTATCTGCTATTTAATACTTATTAAACCTTGGTCAGGTTATTAGACTTCTCTAAGCCTTAGTTTCTGGCTTGAAGACAGGGATAATAAATACTACCATATTATTAGGGTTAATGTGACAATTACAATAACAGGAAAATTCTTTCTAAACCGTAAAGCCCTATGTGTTAAATATCATTTTGCATCTTTTAGAATTTTTAGATATGTGCCGTCAAAGTAACAGATTTTAAAGCTGCAACATGCAAGACAGTAGCTAGGAACTTGGTATGCAAAAAGAATAAGGCACATTCTTGCCCTAGAGGCCTTTCTATCATAGATAAGGAGAAAAAACAAAAATATGTCAAAAGCTAAATAACAATAGGATGTCAAAAATTATTCAAAGCAACAATAAAGGGGATGGTACAGGATGATCTGCCAAATAAATTGGAAAGATAAGTAGTATTCCTGAAGTCCCAGGCATAAGAGATTGCTTTCCAGTTGGCGCAATAAGTATAGAGATTGTGGTAGGTTATTCATTGAGCTGGATCTTGAGGGTAGGTAGGATTTAATTAGGTGGAACGTGGTAGAGGGTTTTAAGAAGGTGGGCAGCAGAAGTGTGGAGCTAGTAAAGTGTGATAGTTGTAAGGCTGATAAGGAAAGTAGTCTGACTAGAGTGATTCTGGCCAGCGTTCCCAAACTAGTTGAACATTAGAATCAAAGAGGAAACTTTAAAAATTATACAGATGCCTCCGTTCCAGTGCAGACCAATTAAATCAGAATCTGTAGGGTTGAAAAAGCTTTCAAGGAGATGCTGATGAACACCGAGGTTTGAAAAAAGGATAAAAAGGATTTAGTGAGCCATAAAGGGAGAAATTTAGTTGAGGTCCGAACCACAAAGGCCTTAATGTTAGGAGTAGATTTTGTACTTTATACAACACTGTGTCTCAAACTTTAATGATGTATGAATATTTTTTTTAAAAAAAGAAAAGTGTCTCTGGGGACCCTATGAGAAAAACCGCAGAAGTCAGTGAAGAGTCATAGAAAGTTTTGGGAGTGAAGGTGCTCTGAGGTATGAATCTGAGATTCTGATCTCTTTATTTGTAAGTCTCTGGAATGGCCTGGGAGGGAAAGAAAAGTGGAGATGAGTTGGTAAACTAAGAGTCCTCAGCTGCAGTGCAGGAGTTATGGGGGTCATAAGGTGATTCCGGGGCTATAGAGCATATGTTTTCTTAGCCAAATGCAGAGGAAGGGATGGTAGCAGAAGAATTTGTTCTGTAGGAGTGATGTTTAGCAGCTTTCAAAAGGCCCCTAAAAAGTTTGGTTGTTTAGGAGATTAAGACTGCTTCTTTTATTTTCACTGTCTCCTTTGGTTCTCTACACAAACAACTCTTGGGATGTTTTTGCAACTGTCTTGCTTGAGAATTCCAAATTTCCAGTCCTCCTTTAAACAGCTATTCCTGTATAACTTTTCTCTGGTCAGCTTAAACATTCAGAGTAGTGGTTTTTAAGGCATGGTCTACAGACCCTTAGGGATCCCTGAGTCCCTTTTAGAGATCTGCAAAGTAAAACTATTTTCATAGTGATAGTGAAACTTCCTCTGCCTTTTCTGCTCTGTTGACATTTGCTCTGACTGTGGAGAGGAATGCCAGGTGAAATAGCACAAGGCAGTGGTCCTGCCCTGCCCTAGGAGCGTGGCCCCATGGCCTGCCCTCTCGACTGCCACACACTTGCATGAGAGAAGAGAATACCAGTTTCACTTAGGAATATCATTCATGGAAGAGTAACAATTATTAATTCTGTTAAATCTTGACCCTTGAGTACATGCCTTTTAGAAATTCTGTATGACAAGCTCCCAGCTGGATCAGTTGGTAGAACATGTGACTCTTTTCTTTTTTTTTTTTTTTTAAAGATTTTACTTATTTATTCATGAGAGACACACAGAGAGAGGCAGAGACACAGGCAGAGGGAGAAGCAGGCTCCCTGTGGGGAGCCTGATGCGGGACTCGATTCCAGGACCCCTGGATCACCACCTGAGCCAAAGGCAGATGCTCAACCACTAAGCCACCTAGGCCCCCCAACATGTGACTCTTGATCTCAGGGTAGGAGTTCAAGCCCCATGTTGGATATAGAGTTGACTTAAAAAAAGTTCTGTATGACGAATTGGAGGTACACATAGAACTGCTGCTGTGTACAAAAGTCTGAGGATTGTCCTGAGAAAAAGCATGTGTGCATCTGTTTGAGCTGTTAGGGAAAATGTGATAGCATTTTTCACTTGTAAGAAGGACTGACAAAATATAATTATTCAGATTTGGGTATTTGGCAGGTATTTTCTTAAAAATAAATGAAGCCTGTCAATTCAAAGACATCAACCACAAGTATTTATTACAAATGACAAGATTCAAACTTTTAAGTAAAAATAAGAACTTTGGAAAAATGTGTCCCCATTGTGACCTTAAAAGCCTCCCATATTTTTCTGAGATTGATGGTCTTATTAATAAATATGAATTTTTTGTTATTGTATAATAAGATACAATAAATATTGTATCAACATTTAGAAGAAATACATAACTCAGTGAACCAACATTTCTGTTACAGTCCTGCATGGGTGAAAGAGCTAGTCAGAGTGCTAAATAGACAAATGGATTTTAATGTAGATAGTAAGAAAAATTCATTAATGTAATTTCAGATTCCACATCACAACTAATTTTAAGATTCTACCATTTAACTTTTCATTTAATATCAAAGAAAATGTTCATAAATATCCCAAAAGGCTACTAAACCATTCCACCCTTTTCCAACTATGTATCTGTCCGAGGCTGGATTTTTTCCCTACACTTCAATAAAAGAACTTATCCAACAGATTAACTATAGAAGCAGGCAGGAGATTCCAGCTGTCTCATTATTATTGTTGTTTTTATAAAAGCTTTTATTTATTTATTCATGAGAGACACACACAGAGAGAGGCAGAGATACAGGCAGAGGGAGAAGCAGGCTCCATGAAGGGAACCTGATGCGGGAGACTCGATCCCGGGACTCCAGGATCATGCCTTGACTGAGCCAAAGGCAGACACTCAACTGCTGAGCCACCCAGGTGTCCCTTATTGTTGTTCTTAAAAAAAAAAAAGTAATCTCTACACCCATTGTAGGGCTTGAACTCATGACTGGTCAAGAGTCGCTTACTCTACTGACTGAGCCAGGTGGGTACCACGAGAATCTAGTTGTCTTACATTGGCTTCAAATGTATGAAAATTTCACTCTGGTCACTAAATTTTTTCGTATTGGAAAATACAGTTATCTTTCCCAGAAATATGCCATTTATGCTTATAATGGTTCCGTTATTTTGAAAAATTCTCAGTTTTAATTTCTAATACAATAAATATTGATAGACATGGCCAGCATAATCAAAAGCACTTTGGGTTTTTAAAGAAAAAGTGCAAAAAAAAAAAAAAAAAGGAAAAGAAAAGAAAAGAAAAGAAAAAGAGTGTAAAGAGTTATGGAGACCAAAAAGTTTGAGAACTGCTGGTTTAATTGACGTTGTTCCATATACTTCTGTTGTTTTCTATCTCTCTCTCTCTCTCTCTCTCGTTTTTTTTTTTTTTTTTTTTTTTTTTTTACTATATATGCTGCTGAAGCGAGCACTATTGTTTTCTATCAAATGAGAGCTGATGGCAGGGGAAGAGATACGCTACAAAAGGTATCGTGGCTGTTCCTCAAAAAGTTAAACACAATTACCATGTGATCCAGCAATTCCACTTTTAGGTATACCAAAAAGAATTACAGCTGCTACTCAATGGAATGGATAAGTCATGGAGATTAAACATACAGCATGGGGAATATAGTCAATGTCATTGTAGTAGCATTGTAGAGTGACAGATGGTAGCTATACTTGTTAGGAGCATAACATAATGTATAGAGAAATTGAATCACTATGTTGTATACCTGAAACTAATGTCACTTTGTATGTCAACTACCCTTCAAAAAAAAGGGGGGGGGGGGAGAAAAAAATAAGAGAATCCTGCTACTCACATGTTCATAGCAGCACTATTCAAATTAGCCAAAGACGGAAATACCCCAAATGCCCATCAAGAGGTGAATGATGAACAAATCATGATGTACACATATAATAAAATGGTATTCAGCCTTAAAGAGGAATGAAATACTAATACATGCTACAACACAGATGGACCTTGAAACCATTATGCTAACTAAAAGCCACACACAAAATATCACATACTGTATGATTCCATTTATATAAAATATTTGGAATACATAAATCCATAGAGATAGAAAGCAGATTGGTGGTTGCCAGGAGCTGAGGGATAGGTAAAGGGAGTAACTGCTTAATGAGTACAAGGTTTCCCTTTGGAGTGACAAAAAATGTTGAAGCTAAAAGAAAAAAAAAAGTTGAAATTTAGTTAGAAGTGGTGGTTGTACACTATTGTGGATGTAATTTATGCCACTGAATTATTCACTTGAAATCAGTTAATTTTATGTTAGGTGAATCTCACTTTAATTAAAAAAAAATCACAGCTGGGTCATCACCAGATACAGGACCTGATACTCTAGCATAGATTCAGAATATCTTTTTTAATTTTAGTCAAGTTAGCACAATGAATGATATCTGTTTTCTTTCTGTTGGAAGTGTTTCAAGTATCTGGTGCTAGTATAATCATTGTTTTGGCTATTCTCAGACTTAGCAATGCAATTTTTGCTTTGATACTCTTCCCAGTTGTTATGTCAGGAAAAAGGCAGAATTAGGCAGCATGTTAAAATTGAATCAGTATTTCTTACATAAATGATCTGTTTTCAGTCACAAATCTCTTTTGAAGTCTAAAAGCAAACAAAAAACTTGAGATTGTTGACATGTTCTACAGTAGAGCTGAAAGGCACTGAGCTGTTGTTGAAAGAATACAAGAAGGCATCACAATCTTCAATTTATTAGCTAATGGCAGGGCCACTGGTTGTGTTTTTGTCCCAAGTATGGGTTTTTCTGTCCCTCAAGCTGCAAAATTTTGGAAATGTCCCAAACGTGTTGGATTGTCACACAGCAGTGGCTCAGAGTTCTGGGGTTTGTTATTGATTGACGTCTCTACCCTAGTAACCAGAAACCATATGACTCACCAAGGAGATTGCATATTATGTCACTATGCAGGCTCTTAAATGTAACTTGTAGTCTGATCTTCCTTCAAGTTGGCACACTGAGTACTTAATGAATTGATAAGTAGTATGGTGATCGTATTTCTGATAAAACAAAACAGCATCTAAAAGAGCAAAAACCAAAGAAGGTATCTGCATTAGAATTTCTGACTTTAAGTTTGGGTTATGTGGGTAGAGGAGGCAAAATTCTGGCTTCAATTTCTTCATTTGTAAAGCTCCATTGATGGTACTAGTCAAGGGAAGCTGGGTGGCTCAGTCAGTTCAGTGTCTGCCTTTGGCTCAGGTCATGATCTTGGACTGGAGTTCCAGGATTTAGCCCTGCGTTGGGCTCCCTAATCAGTGGGAAGTATGCTTCTCCTTCTGCCCCTTGCCTTACTTGTACTCTCTCTCTCTTGCTGACTCTCTCTGTCTCTCAAATAAATAAATAAAATCTTTAAAAAAAATGGTACTAGTCACACAGGATTTTTTTTTTTTTTTTTTTTTTTTTTTTTTATGTATTTATGATAGTCACACACAGAGAGAGAGAGAGAGAGAGGCAGAGACATAGGCAGAAGGAGAAGCAGGCTCCATGCACCGGGAGCCCGACGTGGGATTCGATCCCGGGTCTCCAGGATCGCGCCCTGGGCCAAAGGCAGGCGCCAAACCGCTGCGCCACCCAGGGATCCCCCAGGATTTTATGAGAGAATGTACAAACATGTGTGAAATGTCTTCTATGAGATTAGGCGTATAATTGGTCAGGAAAGGGAGTTATTTTTCTAAAAAAAAAATACATTTGACATATAACGATGTGGAAATTTAGTATGGGAGTTTGTTTTTATTATTAGGAATATGCTGGAACTAGTATAGTGCTGTCATAAAAGGGAGATAGACTTAGCTCAGCTTTCCTTTCCTCAGTTGAAAAATAGACATGTGGGCAGCCCTGGTGGTGCAGCGATTTAGCGCCGCCTGCAGTCCAGGGTGTGATCCTGGAGAATCAGGATCGAGTCCCACATCAGGCTCCCTGCATGGAGCCTGCTTCTCCCTCAGCCTGTGTCTCTACCTCTCTCTCTATGTGTCTCTCATGAATAAATAAATAAAATCTTAAAAAAAAGAAAAATAGACATGTAAGTACAGCAAAATACATAATTATTGCAATTATGAGAATGTGTACTGTTTAATATTAAGGAAGAGAAAAATAAAGAGGAAATATCAAGGGAAAGAGATGAAAGAAAGGTTTGAAAGAGGGATAGGGTGCATCCCAAAAGTTTGTTCTAAGTGACATATGTGGATGTGAAAATGTAAAATTATTTAGTTGTATTGAAAACCAGGTCAACTCACATTCCCCAATATTAGAATTGGAAATGTAATACAGAGTGGAACAGAGATTTCCAAACCTTACTGATTCAGATCACATTGAGAGACTTACAAAAATGTAAATGCCTATGCTTCACTCCAGAGATTCTGATTCTATAGTTCTAGGTAAAGTCCAGTGACCTGTGTTTTTAAAAAGCTCCCCAGATGAATTTTGATACATGGCTAATTTGAGGATACTAGACATGAGAATGAAATATTTGTCTTTATCCAGCAGTATGTATCTGTTCAGTCATTCACAGAATCCCCTCTCCTCTGCAGAACAAGACAAAGAAGCACGGTAGGATAACCCAATTTAAAACTGAAACAATCATTAGTTTTTTAAAAATGTCCATGAAAAAAGATTGAAAGTCCATCTTTTCTGGTGACTTACAACGGAGCCAACTTCTAGGCTCCTCTGAAGCTGGAGATAAGCTACAGCAGTGACATCAAGTGGTTGTTATAAGGTATCTTCCTTTTTATTTGGGACTGACTTTGATATTTAAGAGAATTAACTTAAACAGGGTGTTGTTTTCTTACTCCCTCCCCCACCTTACCAGTTAGAGAATGCATTCTTTAGTTTCTGCACACCTCACTCACCAGAAATGCTGAAAGAATGAAAAAACAACAAACAAAATCTGACCCTGACATGTGATCCTTTGAGTGCTATCCAATACATACACCTTTGTTTAGTTGTTTCTAGAACCAGGTGGTTTCAGTGAAGTGAAAAAAAGCCCAAACTAAACTGTACATGCAGAAACTATGATAATGCTGACGAAACTATCAGAATATTTAAAACTATATTAATCATAAAACAAGGACCTATAAACTTGACTCGAGTGAGAATACCCTGGGTGCATGCCAAGCAAACTTATAAGACTAAGATGAAGGTCAAATTTCCTTTCATAATATCAGTGGTGAGCTGACACTTAGGTATCCAGAGGATAACAACATTCAAAATGTCTTGATTAAAAACAAACTACAAAGCAAAAGTAGATTTGGAAAGATTTTTTATATCAAAGAGCAAAAATATTTATTGACCTATCCCACTTTAGGCAACTCAATAAATAGAAATCAGATTTTATGGCTATTAAGAGATGGCTCTCAGGATTTTTACCATATAGTAGCATTCATCAAAGATTTTCTTTAAACAGTGACCTCACCGGTATATTTATACCATGACTGGGTTTATCAAAATTTGATATACACAGTTTAAAGCAATGCCTTTGCTAAGCAGAATAAGACACACCCAAATTACAAACAAAAGAAGAGGAAGTTGGGAAATTAACTGGCATGTGGGCAAGAGAAGTATATTAAGTTATTTGGACTGTGGTGCTTCAAAAGACTGGAGAAGAAGAACACACAATTGTAAAGAAAAAAAATAGACAAAATAGGATTACCTCTGATCCCAGGAACCATCATTTTGAATGTGAAACCAACTGATGTGGCTGATGTTGCATCTGTGTGCAACTAAATTAGCCACTATTCTCAGGCCACCCATGCTAAGGTGAGAACTGCTGAACATAGTCATCAATCAGAGGAAAGTGCCATTTACTTTTCTTCCTGTGTCTCTCAGATGTCAATTTAAAGTTTTCTATTCATTATGTCTATCCTATGCTTTAAAAAAATTTTTTTTAAATTCTGAAAGTAAAAGGAAATCTGTTGCATTTTCAAATTCTAGATTTAGCTACCTTCTATGTAGGGGCAAGAACTGGCCCTGAGTTTAGCTCCTTGAAGCTTACTCATTTTAAGTCATAAGTAGAAAGCCGATATATTTAGACAATTGGCAGAAGGAAAATTTATATGAAAACTAAAAACAGCTCTCAGCTGATATGGTGGGTCTTAGACTTGTTGCTGTAGACAATTTAATGATCAGAAATAATAAACAGGGAAAGAACCTGCATGAGTTATCATCTATTTTTGAGCTAAATGTTCTAAAATCTGTGAATGACTAAGTGAGGAGGCATCCTCTACATTTCCCATTTGTAGGTGAATAATAGGGAGGGATTACTGAGTAGTTTTCTTTAGCTTCTCAGTAATAAACAATTCCCAAATGAGGAAGAATAGCTTCTTTTTCCTTAAACAGAGAGTGTCCATGGATTGAAATACTGGGAACTTTATCAATAAATCTCTGTGAAATTATCTAATGGCTTCAAATGAGAGGTTTGAGTTTTTACTTATTTCACCCAATCGGATATTAAAATGAATTGAGGAAAACTGGGCCTGTTTAGGTCACAGCCACAGCATAAATATTTACATTGTAGTCAATGATAATTGTTCTTTTCCCAAGTCATTCCATATTTTTTTCCCTCTCAATGAGGGTATATTAAGGACTTAATAAGCATGAAATAAAGCTGGAAGAGTAGACTGAGGCCAGAACATGGATGACTCTTACATTTTTTTTCAGCAATAAGTGGATGTTGTCAAGAAAATAAAAGAGATGATCTGGTCTGCGTCTTGGGGAGATATAACAGGTAGTGTTATGGAAGACATATTGGTAGAGGATGAGACCGAAGGCAGAGGATGGACAAATACTGTGGCTGGAGAAATGGAGAGGAGGGTAGTGTTGGCTTGTGTGAACCACTGTGCCTTTTTTTGTTAATTTTTAAAAAAGTAAATGCTCAAAAAAAGGTTAGTTGAATATATGCTGGCTATTTGTTGAGGAAAGGAAATAGTCAAAGATGACAGTAAAGTTTTAAGTCCTAATTGCTGGGTGAAGACTGAACTCATTCTGTTCTGTCAACACAGGCATTGCTGCCACTGTCCTGCCAGCCTATGAGACTCATTGCATGAACTAGAAATGGTTATCTTTTTAAAAAAATTGTCGTAATACGGTAGTATTTTTTTTGGATGAGATCATTTACTGTCATCAGTGGAAATATTTTATAATAAATGCATTGGTGTGATGTCTTTGATTGGAATAATGCCCTTTGGATGTAGTGGGTTGGGCAATACCCATCCTACACAACCATATGTAGTGCCCTTAAGTGTTGCTTGTTCTTAAGAAAATCACAACTTTTCATTTATATCAAAGGAAAGAAGAAAATGTGGTCAAGAGTGCGAAGTGCTGCAGAGGCAAAACAAAACCAGAAAAAAATAAAAGAATACTAGATATAACAGTTAAAAGGGTTATTGGTGACTTACTGAGACAGAACTTTGATAAAATTTTAAACCTTTGGCTGAAAAAGCCTATAGAGACCTTTTAACTCCCTTTTTCTTCCAGTTTTATTTATTTATTTTATTTACATTTTTAATAAAGATTTTATTTATTTATTTGACAGAGAGAGAGAGAGAGAGAGAGAGGGAGAGAGAGACAATAAGCAGAGGGAGAGGGAGAAGCAGGCTCCCAGCTGAGCAAGGAACCTGATGCAGGGCTCCTTTCCAGGACTCTGGGATCATAATCTGAGCCAAAGACAGATGCTTAACCAACTGAGCCACCCAGGTGCCCCTTCCCTTCTAGTTTTAATTGTGTAAAAACTGAGCCCCAAGAATTTGAGGGATTTGCTCAATCTCTTGTAGTGCTATCTAATAATACTCTATATTTCTTTTGGTCTTGGATTGTATGTCTTGTATTGTTCTATCTTTATGATTGTTTTCCATTAAGAATCCTCTGAATTCTTTCCCTATTACTTCAATTTAGGAAATGTGAAAGGCTAATGGGCTAATTTAGATAAATAAAACTGGCATTGGGGATGAAGAACATTACTGACAGCATGGGATATACTAAGGATCTTCTACATTTTTTAGAGGAAAGCTCAGAATTTCTTCCAATACCTACTTTCATCCAGAAGAAGGCTCTTCTGTGCATCTTATCACTGGCGTAAGGTCCCATGTCTTGGGATAGATGAGCAGGAGGAGGAGAGATGGGTTTAGACTAGGTAACAAGACTGTTTCCTTTCTATTCTTGCATACCAGTGATGAGATGATAAAAGCTAAATTGCCCAGAGTTGAGCAATTACTAGGAGGTTAGGAGTGGAGCAGTGTGAGGGACTATTTATAAAATAAACTCGGCAGAGAATGACAAAAGGTTGCTAGGAGAGGAAAATAATGACACTAGGGGGAAAAAAATAAAAGGCATAAAAACAGTCTTTACTGGCATTTCTGATTCCTGTTTAGTTTCTTCTCTGGATGCTCTTCTCACTTATTTCCTTATTTGCTTTCTCCTTCTTTCAAACTTCCTTTGAAAATTCATTTTCTTTAGGAAGATTTTCTTAAAAATAATCATCACATCATATACTATTATATACTCATACGTGACTTTTTAAAGTCATAAGTATCATTATATACTTTTGCATATGTTACATGTTCTTGTTCAATTTCTAAAAATTCAGTCTTTCAGTAATCACTCTGACTCATGTTTCCTTTATCCAACCCTAATACGTCTTACTACACACACACACACACACACACACACACACACCCCAGATATATAGGCAGAAAAATATTCTTTTTTGCTATACTTTTCACGTCATTCCTAAGCCCTTTATCCACTCAAAATATTGCTGAGTACCCAGTATGATGAAGTGATGGATACAAAAAGCCTATAGAGACCTTTTAACTCCCTTTTTCCTTCCAGTTTTATTTATTTATTTTATTTAAAATTTTAATAAAGATTTTATTTATTTATTTATTTATTTATTTATTTATTTATTTGACATAGAGAGAGGGAGAACAAGTAGGGGGAGAGGATACAAAACAGAGATTCTAAAAAAAAAAAAAAAAAAAAAAAAAAACAGAGATTCTAATCTCAGAGATTCTAACCCAGAATGCTGACAACTTTGGGTCACTAAGCTGCTTGGATCCATTTATTGCTAGATTTCTTGTTGACTATGAGTCGTATCTTTTTGGTTTAAGCTTCCATTAATCAGTTTTGTTGTTGTTGTTGTTACTTGTATCTGAAAGCATCCTAATAGAAAGTCTGATAGAGGCCCTGTGCATGAGGGCACTCTGGCTAGGTGGGAGAAAGTTCTAAAGCTGAATCAATTCAGGGAAGTTGTCTGTTTAGGAAAGTGTAAAATAGTACTGCTGGAGAAAGAATAATTATTGGGGGCTGAGAGTAAGGAGATATGGAGAATGCCTCCCAAATCTAACCAATGTCTAGAATGGAAGATCACAATGAATACTTACTAAATGTTGCATAAAGAATGGTGCTCCTTGTCAAATTTAATATATGTGATAAGGGTAAGGAGAGTCAGAGGCCAGGAGGATAAAGATCAGGATGAAATGCATTTTAAGGAATTTTCTTACAAAGCTAGTAATCCCATCATGTAGGTCCTACTCTCATAAGTTCACCCAAATTTAAGTACCTTCCAAAGGCCCTACCTCCAAATACCTTCACATTGGAGGTTAGGGCTTCAACATATGAAATTTGAGGAATGAAAGCATCCAGTCCATAACACTCTTAAGCTTTGATTTTCTCATCTGTAAAAAGAGGAAGCTAATGTAGGGGCCAAGGGCAGGCCATCCCAAGATGGGTCACTTTGGCATGAATATTTATTATTATTTTTTAAAGATTTTATTTCTTTATCTTAGAGAGAGATAGCGTAAGCAGGGTTAGGGGCAGAGGGAGAGGGATTCTCTCAGAGAGAGAGAGAGAATCTCAAGCCAATTGCAGAAAAGCTCTTTGCTTCCCTCTCAATTGCCTGATTGTGTCAGGAAGAGAGCTATTAACAGAGATTTCTCTTTACCTGAGAAACTTATCTATCTAATAGGGTCACCTTTGTTTTCCAAACATCTCCTCTCATCTTCCTGCTAATGGTCTTTCTCCACTTTGCATCCTCAGACCCCTACCCCATCCTTAGCTCATATAAGCATCATGTTGCCTACTCTCTTTGGAATTTCCAAGTCTGTGTGGATTCCCCATGCTATTCAATTTGATTTACTCCTGTTACTCTGTCTCATGCCAATTTGATTCTTCTTCCAGCTTCGAGGACCTTTGAAAGGCAGAAGGAGTTTTTCCTCCCTCATATTGATAACTATCCCACAAGGATATTGCAGGGATTTAAAAAAATTATATTTACTTATTCATGAGAGACACACAGAGAGAGAAGCAGAGACACAGGCAGAGGGAGAAGCAAGCTCAATGCAGGGAGCCCGACGTGGGACTCAATCTCAGGACTCCAAGGATCATGCCCTGAGCCAAAGGCAGATGCTCAACCACTGAGCCACCGAGGCGTCCCTATTGCAGGGATTAATGAGAGATTAGTATATGTAGAGCATTCAGTTAAGTAGTAAGCAGTTGATAAATGGTATTATTATTATTATATTCTTTTTATATTGTATTATTATTGTTTTAACCTTTGATGTTGCCTTCTTGGTACCTGGGACTCTTAACTCTCTAATGGCTAACATATCTCAGTCAGGAGGTGGTAGCCATCAGTGGATCAGTGAGCTGGGAGTCTGTGATCTGGTTCAAATACTAACACTAGTGTTCTGAATGTTCACTTACTGTGGACATCTTATTGAACATTATATTCGTGCTCATATCTCTGTACACATTTTGACACAACTGTGTAGGCTGGGCCAGTAACAATGTGTTCCTAAGAGGCTGATGACTATGGGGCATATATATGTTAAGTGGGGTATATGCTACATAAAAGATTCAATATATGTGGATGTTATGTGTGAATAACTGAGAACTATACCAAAATTAAATAAAATGTGTAGATTTTAATTCACTTTAATTTAAAGAAGTCAAAACCACCACCAACAAAATTATTAAATATTTTGTTAAATGCACTGAAGTCACTAGGAATATTAAGATGTAAATTTGATGACTTATCTGCAAAAAATAGCAATCTGATAAAAGAAACATGTAAACAAATAATTATGATGAAGGATAGCAGTCGTAGGGCTAGAAAATAAATTACAAGGTAAAGTGACACCACATCATGAGCAAGGGGATCAGACTGACCAACTGAACAGGCCAGTGAGGGCTTCAGAGGGATGGTGACATCTGATCTCAGAACCAGATAGTTGGGCATCACATGAAAGCAATTCCAGAGAGCTTTGTATGTATGTGTTATTAATAGTGAGATGCCAGCTAAGAAATTAGAAATGAGAGAAGTGGATGTTCTCTGAAATTTTAGTGCTGAGATTAACACATAATGGATTGAGAGCATAGATTCAATTTAATACATCTGGGACGGATTCTGAGATTCTGAATTTTGAAAAATCTCTCCAAGTGATATTAATATTCCCTGGGCTAAAATAATCTGATATACCTACTTCATTGGGTGATCTCCCCAGTATTTCCCAAACCAGTGTCCTACAGAAGACTGTTCCTTAAGACGCTCAAAGCAGTATGAGAAAATTCTGTTCAAATAATTTTGGAAAGTGCTATGTTAAGAAAATTTGATCTAATTTCTTTTTATAAAATCCCTTAAAGGAAGTTATGCATCTCTAAGAGAAAATATAGTGTTTAGCTATTTTATATAGACTTAAAAATTTTGGTAAGTCTGTTTGTAAGGATTTTATCGTGTATATATGTGTCTTTGTGTAAGTCTGGGTATGTTTACCTGTGTTTGTGTGTGTATGCCTACTTATATATATTTGTCTCTACTTAAGTGGGGTGTGTGTGTGTGTGTGTGTGTGTGTGTGTGAGTGACTGCAGGTACATAGGTGTGTCTGGATGTTGTAGGGGAGGAAAAATCTTTTTATACTCTACCGTCCTAGGTTCAAGGACTGGGGGTCTTGAATCAATGTGATAAAAGACAATTGGTGGGGTGCCTGGGTGGCTCAGTTGGTTAAGTGTCCAACTCTTGATTTCAGCTCAGGTCATGATCTCAGGGTCTTGAGATGTGAGATCTTGAGAAAGTGAGATCTAGCCCCCTTATGGGCTTCTGTGCTCAGCAGTCTGCTTGTCCCTCTCCCTCCCCTTCTACCCTTTCCATCTCTTGTGCTCTCTCTCTAAAATAAATTAAGAAATAAAATCTTTCTCTGTGTAGACTACCACTTCTGACATTAAAAAGAAATTTCCTCAGGACTTTTTCTGTCACTGTATTCTGTACTCAAAGTCTGTTATTGTTTATCACACCTACACATAGGAAATTAAAAAACAACAACCACAGACTAGAGCATTGCATCTCCTTTATCAAAGAAGAGAGTCTTTATTTCTAAGCTAGAATAAGTTGAAGACCTCCACTTTTCTTTGAGCTCACATGAAAAGGCTGAAACAAGTGGACCATTGACCCCATTGTGACCTTAAATGACGTTCCTGTCAGCTCAAACCTGCCTATGAGCTCTGTCTCTAATTTCTTTCTGTAGGTTAGGTGTTGAAAATTGTTCACACTAAGGTTAATACATGAAAATAATTCCTGAATAAAAGAATTCAAGTAAGCAGGAGATTAATATGCACCTTGGTTTTTATGCAGGCCATTGGTGTCTTGGAAATCAATGTAGAAATTATGCAAGAAGAAATTACTCCCCAGCAGGTACTTTGTGAAAAGTTTGTGCCATATCAAATGGCATTGGTAATAGATACTGCATAAATTTAAGACGAGATTGAGGCTTAGGTCTCACTGGGAAATAGAAATGCCTGGATGACAGAATGATAAGTGACTGCATTAAGCATTTTAAATACTTCATTTTTACCAAATGCACTAAGCCAGACAATCATGTCTCCTCAACTGTGACTGGCTGCCATTGATGCTATTATTTTCTGATGATGATTTCACATGAAAGATAAATTTTCCTGTAAGCATCCATTCTGATAAATAAAAGCAATCCAAATGCAAAGAGTGATACAAACAGTAGCAAAACCATCTCTACTCCTGTCAGTAACTGGAATCCCTAGTTAAAGTCCTAGTTCCCATACTACTTAATTTAGAATTTTGATAAAACAGTGTAGTCTCATAGTTCTTATTGCTAAAATTAATGTTTAAATGTATATGATATGCAAACATGAATATATTCTTAAATATAGGTCTATTATAGGCTGAACTCTGTCTACCAAAATTCATGTATTAATTGAGAGGTCCTAACCTCCAGTTCCTCAGATATAACTATATTTGAATATAGGATCTTTTTAAAAAAATTATTTATTTGAGAGAGAGAGAGAGTGTGTGTGTGTGCAACAGAGTAAGGGAGGCAGAGGGTAGAGGAGGGAGCCAAGCAGACTCGCTGATGAGCAGGGAGCCTGACAACAGCTAGATCTCAGGACCCTGGGATCATGACCTGAGCCAAAGGCAGATGCTTAACCCACTAAGTCACCCAGGGGCCCCTGAATACAGGATTTTTAAAATGGTAAAAAGAGGTAATTAATGTGGGCCCTAATCCAATATGACTGATATCCTTGTAAGACATTAGGGAGTGCCTGGGTGGTTCAGTCAGTTAAGCATCTGATTCTTGATTTCCATTCAGGTCATGATTTCAGAGATGTGGGATCAGGACCTGCATCAGGCTCGGTGCGGGGGCCATGGACCCTACTTGGGATTCTCCTTCTGCCCCTTTCTCTCTCTTTCTGTCTCTCCCTTTCTCTAAAAAAAAATAATAATAATAATAAAAAGACTTAAAAAGTCTTGGTAACTAGGACATGGACATGCACAGAAGAAAGATGATGTGAAGTTTCAGGAAAAAGATGTCCATCTGCAAGCTAGGGAAAGAGGAAGAATCTCTTCTCAGAAAAAACAACCCTGCTCACACTCTGATCTTGAATTTCTAGACTCCAGAACTATGTGGAAATAAATTTCTATTGTTTAAGCCACACAGTGTGTGGTACCTGCTATGGTAGCCTGCTATGGTAGCCCTACCAAACTAATATAAGGTCTCAAATGGCTGTTTGGAGAAAAAATGACATTTATTGTCTCTAGAGAGGTATATTTTTCCCCTTTCATAGAGGGTTGGGCATAAGAGGTTGGGTAGGTGAGAACAGAGTTCTCAAATATTAGTCAACAATGTTGTGATCTGTCTATGATCTGTAATTCCTTTTATTCAGAAAATGCTTGGGCAAAAATAAGATAAGAAAGATCAACATGTACTGAAAATGAAGAATGTTCATGATATATATCATTATAAGAATAAAGAAAAAAATTGCAGTACAGTAGTATAATTCTGTTTACATGTAAGTCCAGATTCCTGCTAGTGCCTGTGTCTACACACTGGAAAAGTATCCCCAACTAAGAATGGAGCAATAATGTTGAGGAGGAAGATCTCATCTGTTGAATAGAGTCAAATGTATACATCTGAACTTAAAATTGTTTTGAAAAGAAAATGCTTGAATTTTACTTGTTGTGAACTTGCCTTTAGGGAATTTAGAGCACTATTTTAAAAACGTGTTATTAAATTAACCAGATGTTAAACCTGGCAGACACTTTTACTGTGGTAGAGATGTTACAAATGTTTGTTTAATGTCTTCTTGTTAACTGATATTGTTCTTTTTAATATGTGTTTTGGCTTTGAAAAAAATCTGGTGTTAAACCAAACTTACATTGTTATCTTGTTTAACTGAGTACTTATTAAGGAGTAGGCATGATTATAGGCCCTGTAACACAATGGAGATAAGATAGGGCCCCTGACTTTTATATTCTAGGGGTGGTGTTGATAGTGAAATATATAATTATCAATTAATACATAATTATGATCTGTCATGCTCAGAATCTTTGTGTAGGAATCATCAAAAAGGAATGGCATTTTCTAGACTCAGGCATTAGCAGGTTGTTGGCCTTATGATGGTTTCTAAATTGGTTTTAGGCAAGGTATTTCCCCTCTACCTCAAAGTCTCTTTCTGGGAATGATTAATTTTCCAATCATTTAATCTTAAAATGGACTATCATTGGGGCTTTTAATTCTTTAATTTATAGTCTGGCAGGGTAGACTTAGGGTCTGTATTAAATGAGTCTATAGGCCACAGGATACTTAATTTTTCAATGGTTAGGTTTCATTTTATCTTTAATAATCACAATAAGGAGATTTCCTTAAAAGTATGTCCACATCCAGTAGAAAATAATGGATAGCTAAGACCTGAATAGTTAAAATTATTGTGAGTATATATTTTTAGAACAAAAATCATAGAATAAGTTGTAGTTGTCTCATTACATTTTCATGGAGCACACATTTATGAGTACCTCATAAAATAATAGCAAAGATGATAATGGTAGGAACTGGAACTTACTAATTTACACTGTTTATAAGCACTTCTGTATAACGGTTGAATCTTCATAACCAGCATATAAGGTAGGCACCTTTATCAGCCCTATTTTATAGGCAAATGAAGTGAGATCCAAAGAGATTAAGTAACTTTTTCAAACAGAAAATTTGCTTTATGACATTTCTCACATTATCTCCTCAAGCTAGTTTTTATTAAAAAATATTTTATTTATTTATTCATGAATGACACATAGAGGCAGAGACAGGCAGAGGGAGAAGCAGGCTCCACGTAGGGAGCCCGACGTGGGACTCGATCCTGGGACTCCAGGATCAAGCCCTGGGCAGAAGGCAGGCGCTCAACTGATGAGCCACCCTCAAGCTAGTTTGATTTTAGATGACCAACCATCCCAGTTTGCCTGGGCCACTTCCGGTTTTATGACTGAAAGTCCTGCATCCTGGGAAAACCTTTGTCTCAAGGAAACCAAAACATCTCTCAAATTGGTCACTCGAATGTTTCCAGTAATTATTTAAATGTTTTCAGTAATTATTTATATTAAATTATTTAATTATATCTGATGTTTTCATCTTTCTTCTAATTTATTACAGTGACCCTTTGTATATAATAAATGTTAACTTTCACATAAAATGTATGAGAAGGAATATTCCAAAGACACTACTTTGGGCCCTGGGGACATGGAAATGAAACAGGCAAAGTGAGTCAGTGTTCAATGGTGGGATACTGGAAATGGGCCCAGGCTCAGAGTGGATAGTGTTGGTTCATTTCTACTGCCTGAAATAAACCTGATTAGGAATACTTTTGAGTTGGGATACCTGGGTGGCTTAGCGGTTAAGCAGCCCAGGGCATGATCCTGGAGTCCCAGGATCAAGTCCCACATTGGGCTCCTTGCATGAAGCCTGCTTCTCCCTCTGTCTATATCTCTGCCTCTCTCTCTCTGTGTCTCTCATGAATAAATAAATAAATAAAGTCTTAAAAAAAAAAAAAGAAATACTTTTGAGATTCTCAACTGGAGTAACTCCAGATGGAGTCTCAAGCATGGTAGGACTGCATTGACACTACAAGTTTAAACCTGAAATGTGGAATACATTAAGATAATTAGATGACATATTAGTAATGGAGTGCTAGGTTCAATCCTGGGCTCCTAAGTCCTTCTACAATTTAACTCATGAACAAATCTTAACATCTTTGTTTCTCTATTTATTCATTTAAGTGAGCAAAGTTAGTTTCCTATTTCACCTTCATAGTGTAAGCTGTAATTTTTGGGTTGGCATAATTTCTATCTTTTGTTAGTTGTGGAA
This sequence comes from Canis lupus dingo, assembly GCF_003254725.2. Lineage (NCBI taxonomy): Eukaryota > Metazoa > Chordata > Mammalia > Carnivora > Canidae > Canis > Canis lupus. Next base: position 16,046,952 of record NC_064269.1, on the reverse strand, counting down.
TCATTCTTACTCTTATTTGTCTACTTATTAATTCAGTCATTTACTTACCCAACCCACAAGTACTTACTGAATGGCTAAAACTGCTCTCAGATTAGATGTAAGGCAAAAAAAAGGCTAAGAAGATTTCATACTATCTTTCCAAGCTATATTCTCATTGTAATGGAAGTCTTTAGTCAAAGGAATGGTTATATAATAATGCAGTTTTAGATATCCACTGATTGCAATGTGCCTGGGTAGCTCATTCCATTAAGCGTCTGCTTTCCGCTCAGGTCCTGATCCCGGGGTCCTAGGATAGGGCCCTTGGTGGGCTCCTTGCTCAGCAGGGAGTCTGCTTCTCCCTCTTCCTCTGCCCCCCCCCCTTTTTTTTAAATCTTTTAAAAATTTTTATTTATTTATGATAGTCACAGAGAGAGAGAGAGAGAGGCAGAGATATAGGCAGAGGGAGAAGCAGGCTCCATGCACCGGGAGCCAGACGTGGGATTCGATCCCGAGTCTCCAGGATCGCGCCCTGGGCCAAAGGCAGGCACCAAACCACTGCGCCACCCAGGGATCCCTCTCCCTCTGCCCCTTAACCCTGCTTGTGCTCTCTCTCCTTCTTTTTTCAAATAAATAAATAAAAAATCTTAAAAAAAAAAAAAGATATCCACTGATTGAGAAGTTCGGATTAATCTTTAAGAAATTTATGCAGATGAGTAATCACTAGTGAGGTTGGGAATCGAAATGATCTTATTTGTATGTTATTATCTATATCTTTCAGTTATTTGACAATTATTTATTGAGTACGTTCTGTAGAAAAGGAACTGTGTTAGTCCTGAAAGGAATACAAAATTGAATGATATTTTGTCCCTTCCCTCAAGTAGGTATGTATCTTGATAAGAAAGATGATGCATTCACATGGGGACCATCTGTAAACTAGTACATAACAACCTCTATATCAAGGAGTCTCATGGGAAGAAATTATAGTCATTAAATTATTGGGAATATTGTGGAGAAACTTGAAGACTAGACAAAGGATTTTAAATTTTATTTGATAGGTGGTGAGAATCCATCAAAGGTTTTTAAACAGGGTTAATGTAATCAAAGCAGAACTGGGCAGTACTGAATTGCTCTTCATACCACACAGATAGGCATATTTATTCATTATTCTGTATTTTTCTTCTCTAAGATGTAAGTTCCAGAAGAGTAGGGACTTGGTTTTGTTTTATTGCTGTTATTGCTGGCACTGCAAAAAATGGCTGGTATGTAATGAGTTCTTAAGTATTTGTTAACTGTTTAATGGATTTGTTTAGAGGTTATCAGACTTTTTTTGTTCATACTGCACTTTGTGCCTCGGAAATTCTTATGGCACCTCCAGGCAAAAAAAGAAAAAAAAAGGAAGAAAAAGAAAATTAACGATTTCATTTATTTACAAACACAGCACTTTCAAAAAATAACAGTAAAAAAAGCTTTATAAAGATATGGCATCAATGAAGGGAATGTACAGTTTGAAGGTGAACTACTTTGGGCTAATAGTTCATGTGGCATCTGAGAGATGTCAGATAAGTTACACTTGAAAATTTAAAATATCCCGTGAGTTAAAGTGTCCTGTGAGTTCCCTGCAGTACCCTGGCTCCAGCACACAATTTGAGATGAAAAGAACTATGTTAGGTCCCTATATCCTCATCGCTCTTCTATAGGATATATTTCTATGTTCCTACCAAACTTAGTATTTTTAATTAGATTTTACTTTATTTTATTTTATCCAGCTGCTCTAATTGCTGGGCTTCAAGCCATTGACTAGAGCACAAAGGTGAAACTGATTTTCATAGTAAGAATGCCAAAGTCAATGCACAACCTACCAATTTATCATTACAACCATTCCAGTATTATTAGATCAACATTTTGAATTTGATCCACGATAGGAATATATTATGTGTATACATATGTTCCACGTAATATATTCCTACGAGAATACATTCCATGTACTATTTTCTTATGAGTCTCCAAAAAAAGACCATTATTCAAATAAAGTTTGTGAAACCTGCATATTACTATACTTATCTTCAATAAAAGTGTAGTTGTAAGTCTTAATCATTGGTTTAATAACTTTCAGAGAAAAGTCAATACCTAAATTAAATATACACATCAATTTTAAGTCCAATTCTGATTCCAAAAACATTGTAACATGGATAAAAGTGTACCACAAATTAAGAATATATTGAATATCCTCTTTCTTAGAGAGTCAAAATGCAAATTAGATATTAGAAGCCTGACATTTTAGAAAACTTACTAATTTTTATTTTACTCTGAATTATCCAAAATTACTTGACCACAAATATCTTTTTTCATGTATTACCTACTCATATATTCTGACTCCAATGATCAAGAAATTTTGATTTAACATTTGACTTGTTGTTTACAAAGAGACCCCCAATATTTGGTCCAAAGGTGTTCAAAAGCATGCTTTTAGGAATGCCTTGAATTTTTTTTTCTCATCTGATTTTCCACTAGGTGGTAGTGTTACAACACCAAATCCTTCACAATAATGGCCTAGCATTTCCAATTCAGTTCCACAAGCATTTGCTGAGTGCCTGCTATATGTAAGATAATAATGATATATAGGTTAGTGATTTTGCTGAAGCAAGAATCCAGCCCTCTTTATTCTCAGGCAAATGTTCTTTCCATTATACACAGCATAGGATTAAGAAAGCAAATGCCCAGTTTTCTTAAACAAGAGTCTTTGAGAAACTATATACTTAAAAAACTGTAGAGAGAATTTTTAAAGGAGTTCATTCAAGAAGGCAATTCTCTTAAAAGAATGTAAGGGCAGCAGCATAAAAGATCCATGAAACCTTATGAAACTTTTCCATGAGTTTCTAGACCCCAGGAAGGTGAGAGACAGAGTCTGTTCTAGAAACATTTCAGCTAAGGAACAATTTATAGAGCAGATCTAAAGTAGTTGGAGCACATATGATTCATGCATGCATATAGGTCATAGAGTGATCTGTGACCTAGGTATCTGTCTTATGATTTTGAAGCTGCTTGATAGGCTGGTGTGATACTACAAGAAGTGACCTTAATGGTTAGCTGTGTTGAGACGTTTAGTTTATAAATGAGGCAGTTGAGGTTAAGGGAAAACAAGTCACTTATCAGGATCCCAGGAATATCTTTAGCACACACATGAGTGGTGGAAAATCAAAGCATATCTGTCTTTACATCATTTTTCTTGCTCTTTCATTTTGAGGATCACTGATATATACCCTTTTCCCTACAATAAAACTTGGTACCTTCTGAGGCTCCCTGCCTGTCTGGAACTTTTTGCTACCATGCTTGCTGTATTATGAACAGAAATCTATCTGATTCACAGGGCTCTTGGCTCTTCCATCGTAGAATGGATCATCTCAAAGACCCTAGAAGGTAGCATGGTGCCTAGAACATGGCCAGTAATCTGATAAATATAGATGAATCTATCCTGACCCATCCCTTCATCACCACCTAGTCAGATGGCCATGCCAGTGTACTGGAGGCAAGGGGCATGATTTGCTAAAACTTCCAGAGCCCTTCTTTATTGCCGGTAATATTTAAACAAAATCTTTTTGTAAATAACATTGTTACTCTTCTTGCCTATTTCATATGGTTTCTATGTTATTATTTTATATTATAAACTCCTTCCCTGCCCTGATATTTATAGACATTTTCCTATCTTTTCACCTAGTACTGCTAGTTTTTCATATTGACATTTAAATCTTTAATAAGTCTAGAATGTACTTTTGCATAAGGTTAGTTTCCTAATACTATTTATTGACTTACCTATCCTTCTCCCACTGATTTAAGGTGTCACATTTGTTATGATTTTTCTATAATTATATAATAAAACAATAATATAATTCATAATTATATACAATACAATAAAATATAGTAAAATATGTAATATATATACTATGTATAATAAAATATGTAAAATACATTCATGTATATAATATATAAGGTAATATGTATATGTTTCTATAATTTTATTATACTTTACAGATTTGTCCATTTTTCTGATGTTTTATTATAGAAAGTATCAAATATATTACTTTTTTCTTTGAACAAATGGGTAGGAAATTTAATAAATACTGTGAATATTGAAAATGGAGATAGGTAAGTGAGCAATATACTTAGCACCAATATTCTATGAATTGACAAACTTATGAGGAGCTAGTTTTTATTGCTGTAGAAGTTTGAGGCTTATGAGAGATGACCAGGGAATATGTGGTGATGAACTTCCTGAGCTGAGTAGGGATTTGCACATTTTCCTCATCTACTCTAACAGATACCTTGGTAGATTTTGCTTGTGTTTGAGAAACATAGTCATCAAGAATTATTCCAGAGAACACATTATTTTTTTCCTGGAGACATACCCATAAAATATTTAAGGACAGTTGAAGGCAGAATCAGAATAATCCTGAGGAGGAAAATTACAATTTTCTCTGTCTCAAGTTAATGAAATAGAAAAAAAATTGAAGGATAGATAGTAAATTGTGTGAAATTATGAGGATTAAATGAGATAACAGCCCAAATTAGATGACTATCTTCTTTAGAAAAGGTTCTATGAAATCCTTCTAGGCAACAGAGACTTTAGTAAGAATATAGTAAAGAAAAAAGATGTTTGAATATGTAGTTGAGCAGTTTTCTTTCCATTTGATGAAATAGCCGCTAAGTGGATAAAAAAAAATGTATTTTAGAGTTAAATTTTTTGAAAATGGAATTTTTTTTCCTCTAACACGAATAAGGAATATGTGCTTAAAGGTTTACGGTTTGCATGAAAATTCATGTGCTTTGGTCATAGTAGTAGAGTAACGTTGTTTTGTTTTGTTTCTTTTTGAGGAGGGAAGGTCTCACATACCTTTGTTAATTAGTTCTATAGATTAGGCCAAATGCAAAGTTCTCCAGTTTAGAAGTATACTGTAGAGCTCTAGCAGTTCTCTTGTTAATGAGAAAATTATTAATAGGTTAATTCAGGGCATATTTGATCTGTGTTTTTGAGGAGAAATTGTCAAAGCTCTTATCTTTGCAGGTTGAAGTTGGAAACCATTTTTAGTGTCAAGAGTTTTGTACTTCCCTGGTTTTGCAATTCAAAAGACACAACTTTGGCAGCTAAGAAGTCAATCTGGAGGAGCGGTTTGTCAAGGACCTCTATAGGAACTGAGGTGGAATCGCAGTCCTGGGACATAAGACTGTTTCTGTGGATTGTTTTATTGGAAACCCACGAATAGAACACATAGGTAGCAAGAAATTAAAAACCCGTGTGGGGATCCCTGGGTGGCGCAGCGGTTTGGCGCCTGCCTTTGGCCCAGGGCGCGATCCTGGAGACCCGGGATCAAATCCCACATCAGTCTCCCGGTGCATGGAGCCTGCTTCTCCCTCTGCCTATGTCTCTGCCTCTCTCTCTCTCTCTCTCTCTCTCTGTGACTATCATAAATAAATAAAAATTAAAAAAAATTAAAAAAAAAACAACCTGTGTGGTAGATTGATTGTATTAATGACTTCCTGTCTTCATGCTCTTTGCCCTGTAGGGCAACTTGGTAGGGCACCAATAGTCTGAGCTGGGCCATGTTATTTATTTTGTTAAATGGAATGTTGTAGGGTAACCAACTGCCCTGTTTGCCTGGAGCTAAGGGGGCTTCCTGCATGTGGGACAGACAAGGCAAACTAGGACAAGTTGGTCATCCTAAGACTTGGCAAAGTGATCAAGCAGAGGCTGGAAAGGAGCCTTCACTTGCCACTCCTGCTTTATCTTGAGGGGGATGCTCAGTTAGACTGATGAACAAAGACATACCTGGAACAGAACTGTGTTCTCCCAGTCTGCCCAGCTGAAGAGTCCTACATCAGTTGATTCTTGGTGAATCATGCACCCATGCATGAGCTCAGTCAGGTGGGCAGAAATCCACAGATGGAGAGCTAAATAAATGTTGTTGAATGCCACTATGGTTGTGGGCTAGGCAGCATTCTTGTGCAATAGATAAATGATATACCTACTTACATTTATTTAATATATACATTATTTAAAAAAAATAAAAAAATATACATTATTTAGATTGACTGACAAATTAGGCAATAAAGAGCAGAACATCCCATATTTGTAAGATATGACCATTATATGTTTTTGTATTTAAAATTGTTTTATGGGGGCACCTGGCTGGCTCAGTTGGTAAAGCATGCAACTGGGATACCTGGGTGGCTCAGCGGTTGGGCATCTGCCTTTGGCTCAGGGTGTGATCCCAGAGTCCTGGGATCGAGTCTCCCATCAGACTTCCTGCATGGAGCCTGCTTCTCCCTCTGCCTATCTCTGCCTCTTTCTGTCTCTCTGTGTGTCTCTCATAAATAAATAATCTTAAAAAGAAAGCATGCAACTCATGATCTCAAGGTTGTGAGTTCAAGCCCCTTGTTGGGGTAGAGATTACTTAAAAATAAAATCTTTTAAAGTAAATAAATAAATAAATAAATAAATAAATAAATAGTTTTATAATTTAGATATCATTATTGTCATATGCTCAGATGATTGCATTGATAATGATTTTTCAAGATATAGCTGGAAGGTCAGATGTGTAATTTAGCAGAACTCAGTGCACAGAGATTTGGTAATCATATCCCTCGTGTGTCTTTTTTTTTTTTTTTTAAGATTTTATTTACTTGTTATTTGACAGAGAGAGAAAGCATAAGCAGGCAGAGCAGCAGGCAGAGGGAGAGGGAGAAGCAGGCTCCCCATTGAGCAGAGAGTCCAATGTGAGGCTTGATCCCAGGACCCTGGAATCATGACCTGACCCACAGGCCAGATGCCCAATCAACTGAGCCACCCAGGTAAAGTTTTGTCCCTCTTGCTTTCTGGCTGTTGGTGGTTTGATGTGAATTGTTCCATGTTATTCTGGATGAGGAATCTTGGTCCTTCTACTTCTCTACCTTCTCAGCTGCTTCTCTCCATTATTTGAAGTCATGTTTCTATTTTCTGGAAATCCACCATTTCACCCTTTATTAGGACATCTGTTTGATGAGCCCATTGCCATTTATTTCCTCTGTACATGCAGCTCATGAAAAACTGAATTTTACAGTTGGAATGAATTACATCCTCTCAGTTTTCTGATGAAGGAACTGAAATTTGTAGAAGTAAGAACACCCGAAGCACTCAGCGAATTAGTTGCAGAAGTAGGACTGGAACTTGAGAACATTGATTGCTGCTTTAGATATGTTTTGTTCTAATTATTTATTTTTATTTTTTATTTAAAAATTTTTATTTAACACTCAGTGCTCTTTACATTAAGTGCTGTCCTTAATGCCCATCAGCCAATTATCCCAACTCCCTTCCCATGATCCAGATGTGCTTTAATAATCTGAGGAACATGTCCTCAGGGACAGTGAAGCATCTCTCAGCTCTGCCCTCTCACCAGAGAGGACTGGCCTACACTTCCCTACTCTCAGTGGAAAAGTGTGGTGTTGCCAAGCTGAGTGAGGTCAAGCTTATTTACATATGTAAGAATAGATACAAAAGGAAAAAGAAAAAACAAATTATTTTATTTTTCCTGGTACAAAAAGGAATGGAGACTACCCCCCGCCACCCCATTTTTTTTCTTTCAGAGCATTTTCTTTAGAAAACTTGCAGTTGTGCTTTGGGATGTATATAAACCTTTTTAAAACCAGAATCAGCCTCTTGCCTGCATTACAACCCTGGAGTATGTTCCCCAAGGACCTGGGACCCATTTCTTTGAAACATAATCATTAAGGAAAATAGTGTCCCTATTCTCTCAGTTTCTGTGGGAGGGTAGAAGCCTAGCCTTCATGGGTGCCCCACTCCAGAACTATGATAGCCCCCTCAATTACTGAGTGAATCTAGGATGGACTATGTGTGACACATGGTGCTCTCAAGTTATCTTACTTAAGGACTAGTTATCATTCCATTTTAGAATATGTATGCAATGGGCTGAATATGCCTGACTATATAAAAGGGTGAGATATTTTTCCGTCTTTGCAATTTCTTAGTGGATTGCCTGTGATGTGTCACTTTCTGGTTTAATATTTATTCATTAATAAAACCATTTTATTTCTCTTATACGTTCATGGAGAAGTTATCTGAGTTGGCAGGAGATTTATTTCTTTAAGAGAGAGCATGGGCACATGTGTGCACAAGCACATGCGAACAGTTGGGGAGGGCCAGAGAGAGAGAGAGAAAAAACAAACAAACAAACTCTTTTTTTTTTTTTTTTTGAGAAAAAACTTAAGAAGGCTCTATGTCCAGTGAGGAGCTCCACCCAGGACTAGACATCGTGACCTTGAGATCTTGACCTAAGCCAAGATCAAGAGTTGGATGCTTAACTGACTGAGCCACCCAGGGGTCCCAGGAAATTTTGTTTTTAATTATATTTGCATAATACATGATAAACAGTAGTAGAGAGAGAGGGAGAGGATAGGAACAGAGGTTGCTTGAATAGGAGAAGCATTTAGCTTCTAGGTGGCTTTGAAGAGGGAAATAGGCTCAAAAGGCACTAAAGTGAAAGCATGGATGAGAGAGGAAAAGAGAATTTTTAACAAACATTGTTACTCATTCTATGTATGCATTTTCCTTTACAGTGTTCAAGAAATAGGAATAAAGGACTTGGGCTTAAAAATTGAAATTACTGTGGTATACTGTTCTTTTGACCACAATATCACTCTGGGGCTAAAGAAAAGAAGCTATAGTTTTATTGCAATTCAAATGAAATGAAGATTTATGATTTTGAAATCTTATCTTCTCTCAGTTACATTCAGGCAGCACACATGCTCCAATCTATTTAGTATGTTCTAACTAGGTTTATCTTGCAAAAACACTTGGACAAACATATCAATAGAAAAGTGGGCAAAGGATATGAATGGTCAATTTAAAAATTAATTTTGTACTATATCTATAAAAAATTATTGAAATGCCTTAGTTATTAAGGAAATGTAAGTTAAGATAACCATAATACAGCAATTTTTACTTGGCAAGGATATAAAATGATAATTTTCAATTTAGATAAATTATGTGAATAGGAGAATTCTCAGAATAAATTGCTGTAACTTTTTCAGCAACATGTATATTAAAACATTAATATTTCCTTTCATTCATAATTTTTTCTAAACTTACACCCACTAGAAAAAATCTGACAATATTCTGATATCATTGCTTTTAACATCAAAATTTGAAAATGCTATAATAGCCAAGGAATAGATTTGATAAATTATGATATATTCATATAAAGAAATACTATATGATTAATATGATTTTTAATGCTCATTGATTTGGAAAAGTAGTCTTAATATAATGTAAAACCAAAAAAGCAGGTTTCATAATAGCATATACTGTATAATCAATCCCATTTTCTTTAAAAAGCATCTCAACATATATTAAAATGTTACATTAATTATTTCTACATCTATGTATTTTTTGTGTTACTTTTTTTTTTTGGTAAAAGCTTTATTGAAATATAATTCACATATCTGGGTGGCTACTTGGTTAAGTGTCTGCCTTCGGCTCAGGTCATGATCTTGGAGTCCTTGGGATGGAGCCCCATATCAGGCTCCCTGCTCGAGTCTGCTTCTTCCTCTCCCACTCCCTCTGTGCCTATCCTCTGCTCATGCTTTCTCTCTCTCTCTCTCAAATAAATAAATAAAATCTTAAAAAAAAAACAAACCCAGCTTAAAATAATCAATATGCCAAAGAAGCATATCTTGGAATGGCTAAATTTGCTCCCCTACAGCATTATATAGCTATTATTATTATTTACTATTATGAATGGGTCCTTTCTTAAAATTACATTTTCTAAATTTAATATTAAAATGCTGTTGTAGGCATTTGTAACAAAAACTATTTCCATTAAAAACATTTTAGTGGTCAAATAAAGGCTTCTTAGAATTTAAGAAAAGGCCTCAAGACAATTGCTTCTCAGTATTTTCACCAATTTTTAGCACTGTAGGAAATATAAAACAAAACAGGTCACTATGCAAATGTAACAAATATAAATGAATTAAATTATATTACTGCTTTGTTCAAAAGTCTCTGGTGCCTATTCCTTTGGGGCATCGTCAGCTGTAAACCCATCCACAATCTAATTCTAATTCTAATTCTAACACATTAATTTATTGATTAGTTATTTGGTTGATTCTTTTCACAAACACAAATTTGCCAGGTACGTTCCTATTTTCTCTAGAAGAGAAATAATCCATAATCTTTGCTGCAATTTAAACATGCCTGTACATCACTTCTTCCCTGCCTATGGAGTTTCACATAACTGGAAGTCCATTTATTCAACACCTACCATCCATTAAGGCAAACTCATGAACCTATTCTTTTTTCTTCAAATACTCCAACTCATACTTCTTCCATTTCAAATAATTCAATTTCCTACTATTTATTCTGAATAGTCTATATACATTGTGAGATTTCAACTCTGAGATTATGACTGACTGAGAAGGAACTCTGATAGTGACACTTGCTCCCATTTGAGGATGGAACTATTTATTGGTTTTGCTGTCTGTATAGTAACCTCTTTCTATCTGATTGGTCTAGAGGGGTTCCTTGACATGAACTTTACTGAGGAAAATTAACAATTAAATTTAAGATGTGACAAAATAGTGAATTTTAAACTTAAAGCATTAAGGTTCTGCAGGATTCTAATTTTGATCATAATATTTTCATTTAAGTTTATAGTTTTCTTAAATGTGTTTTAAATGTGTTCATCTAGAACTGATTGGAATTTTACAGTTTACCCCTATACTTTAAAATTAGTTCCATAGGAAGAAAACCCATAAAATACCACTCATAACCCATTTATTACTTCTTTTTCTTTAAGAATCCTCTGCTGCATTGGTCTGCTAATAGTTTCTTTTCTGTCCCTGTTTGCTTGTGCAGTGCCTTCAGCCTCTGTTGCTATCCCCATTCTTTCTATTCAACAAAATTTTACTAAATCTTATAATTTTGGCTCAAGACATGTCTGTATCACTATTAATAATTGAATTTGATCTAAATCGATCTTTTTCTATTTATATTTCTGCAATTTTTTTCACATTGTCTGTATATATATTATATGCTTGTTTTGTCTCAAAATTATTGTGTTTCATCTTTCAAAAAAATTAGTCTGAGAATTTAGTTCTTGCAAGAACAGGCTTTATGGGTGGTAGAAAGACCATGGATTCAGAACCTGGTTTGATCTGTAGCTCTGCCATTTTCCAGCTATTTGATCGTGAGCAAGTTATTAATCCCTCTGATAAATGCTTTTCTTTTCTGTTAATGAAGGTTAAGATATTTCATCATAGGTTTGTGGTGAGGAATAAATGCAGTAATAAATAATGTGCTATGTAAATAGTAAGTGCTCTTAAAAGCGATTATCTTTTTCTTACCAGATAGAAAAGGTTGGTTTTACTGTGGTAACAATTTAAACCTCAGTCATGTAACATAGAAGTTACACACACCTCTTGGATTTCATGTCCAACATGGGACAGCAGTGGTGTTCTGCTCAATGGAGTGACTCAAGGACCTAAGATAATGGAGACTTCATTCTGATATGTGCTTCCAGGATCATGGAAATGGTAGGGACAGAGCATGACAAATGCATGGATATTAAAACTTCTTCTTGGAATTAATATGCCACTGGTCCAAACAGATTACATATTAAACATACCATTGGCCCATACAAATTACATGTTCAAACCTAACTTCATAAAGAGGCAGAAAGTGCAATCCCACTATGTTCTGAAAGGAGAGAGTCAGAAATATTTGATGAACAGAAAGGATGACATATCCTTTATAGCACTTGTAATGCTACACATTGAACAAATTCTCAATGAATAGATGCTTACTGAATAAATATTGACATGTCTAGGAAAGAATTAGGGCTCATAGTTAGATAAAAGGTTCTTTTTTGATTAGGTTTATGAAACCATAAAGGATTTCTCTTTCATGGAAAAGTGGAAAATTATCATCACCTTTATTTAGTAACAGGTGATAATAGAAAATATATTGGTCTCTACTCCTAGTTCCTGGCATAAAGCTCCTAAAACTCTTATAATTTCCTAAATGATAAGAGCTCTAGGAACATCTTTTGTTTAGTCTTTGACCCCGGTTCCTGACAAAGGGCTCCTGAAACCCTTATAATTCCCTGGGTGGTTGGTGTATCTTTTTTTTTTTTTTAATGAGGCAACTCTGGTGGGCTCCTCAATGGTACCTAGGGGTGAGGGCTGATCACCGGAAGGTCTGTACCATGAATAGAAGCTTGGAATTTTCAGCTTTCCCCCCATTATCTTGAGAAGAGAGAAGGGCTGGAAATGGAGTTAATGATCTATTATACCCAAGTGATGAAACCTCCATAAAAATTCCAGTAGTATGGGGTTCAAAGAGCTTTCAAGTCGGTGAACACATCCAAGTACCAGGAGGGTGATGCATTCCAACTCCATGGTAACAGAAGCTCCTGTGCTCCAGATCCTTCCAGACTTCACCCTATGTATCTCTTCGATCTGACTGTTCATTTGTATCCTTTATCATATCCTTTAATAAACTGTTAAATGTAAGTAACTGGTTTTCTGACTTCTGTAAGTTGCTCTAACAAATTAATTGAATCTGAGGAGGGGGTCGTGGGTGCCTCTGATTTATAGCTAGGCTATGTCAGAAGCACGGGTGACAACCTGGATTTGTAATTGGCATCTGAAGTTGCTATGTCCAAGTAGACAGTGTCAGAATTGAGTTAAATTGTAGGTCACCGAGCTGATGTTGCAGAAAATTGCTTTCTGGGGAAGACTCCCACACATCTGGTGTTAGAAGTGTCAGGGGTGTGGTTACTCATGTGACAGTAAAAGAGACACAAAGGAGGAGAACTGGGTTTTTCCCTACTCAGGTGGAAAAGTGGGAGTTTTCTCAAGTCATGCAGGTTGTTCAGTTCTAATGTTGTGAGACACTGTGACTGTGTCACAAAACATTATATTTTAATGTAGTGAAAGTCCTGATAGTTCATCCAGTCCAAAGTCTTATCCAGCCCTCCTCCATTCTTCCCCAAAGTGGTCATTTAGCCTCTGCCCTAGAACCTCTTTTGATTAAATAGACTAAAAGTTTGGCAAGATTTTTTTTTTATTGAAATAATTAGATTTCAGTGGGGTGTTCTATGTAAGTCTGTGATTTACACATTTATAGTTCTCTGTTTTATTTTTACTTTGAATTTTGGCTTTGCTCACAAATCTTGCTTTGGAGCTAACACCTGGTAGCACAAAGGACATTATTAGAAATATAAAAAAGATTGATGCATCCTACTCCAACCTGTAGGTGAATTGTTGCTTTAATGTGATTGTTCTGTTTTATGCCTGGGCTTTTTCCCACCTTGGTGAATACTGAGACATAATATTGCAATTTAGTCAGGAGAGCACCAGGTGGTACATAATGTCATCACTGAAGATGCCGTTACTATGGCATCCAGAACCCTATTCCAGCTCTATGCTTTCACCATCTTTCTCTGTTTTCATAGAGAGACAGAAGCTGCTGCAAACCAGATTTTAATATTTTCAGCATAGCTAGAAGGTTTTGTTCTCTATCATATCAGGATAGATGTTCTTTTTCATTGTTCTTTTTTGTCAAGCAGTCTCACTGTGCATAATCTAAAGCTTCCTTTGGTGTTAATAGATTCATTCCCAGATAGAATATTTTAAAGTATTACCATTGTGATCTAACAGTTGAACCAAAGAAAAAGAATGGACCTCTGGAAAAACATATTAGTGAATGGAAAGTTAACAGCCTTTCTGTGCACTGGGGAGACTAACTGGTAAATGAAATGATTGTCCTTGTTTCTAAGAACCTTAAAATATACGGACTGTTTATTTGGTTCTCCAGGCACTGAAAGAGTCTTCTGCATGACAAATCTTTAAGGAGAAGTTTGGATACAACAAAGGATTATGATGTTAAGATCTTTCTTAATTAACCGTAATAAACTTTAATGTTGATAACTCAATGAAAAAAGTGTGCTATTTGGGTATCACCTTTAAGAAAGAGGAAATGAAATTCTGAATCTTAGAATCAATGGTTCCTAAGGTATGCTCTGCAACATATTATTGAGTCTTATGCAACACATGATTTCACTGGGAAAGGCTGGGGTAAACTAGATTTAAAAAGTTAACTCACTTGGAGAATTCACAGGAGCTTTAGTATATTAATGTACAGTGTGAATTTCTAAAAGTTGGATAAAGTATGCAGCATTTATTTATTTATTTTTAGTTTTTGTTTAAATCTGTCCTTTTGGAGTTAATTTTGCATATATTATGAAATATATATGCACTATGTAATATGCATATTATATATATGCAATATATAATATGCATATATTATGAGGTAAGAGTTAGATTCAATTATTTTCTTCTGTAAGAATATCTAGTGTTTTTATTCTTTTTTTTTTTAAGATTTATTTATTTATTCATTCATGATAGACATAGAGAGAGAGAGAGAGAGGCAGAGACACAGGCAGAGGGAGAAGCAGGCTCCATGCTGGGAGCCCGATGTGGGACTCGATCCTGGGCCTCCAGGATCGCACCCTGGGCCAAAGACAGGCGCTAAACCGCTGAGCCACTCAGGGATCCCCTAGTGTTTTTATTCTTTTCTTTTCTTTTTCCTTTCTTTCTTTCTCTTTCTTTTCTTTTCTTTTTTTTCTTTTCTTTTTTCTTTTCTTTTCTTTTTTTAAGTAAGCTCGACATTCAATGTGGAGTGTGAGCTCATGACCCTAAGATCAAAGTTTGCATGCTCTATCAATTGGCACTGCAAGTATGCAGCATTTTTCTTTTTTTATTTTACCATAAGTTTTTGGGTGTTTTTGGAGTATTTTAATGTTGTCATGTATCCCAAGCAAACTTTGGGAAGACTTCCCCTAAATTCATCCTTTGAAAAAAATTTATCTGCTACATGGACTACATATGTAAAGCATTTCTTGTTTAAGCAATGTGCATAAGATCAGATGAAGACAGTTATTGTAAACAATAAAGAATTATACAAGTTGGAGTTGTTGTCAAACATGCTATGGCATAATGTTGTATGATAGCTCATTGAAAAGACTTATTGATTTAGCTTTTGGTGCCATAGATTGTCAGAGACTTAGATTTCTCACAATCTGAGTGCAATTGAGCAAGCTCCACTCATGAATGGGAAAAGTAGGTATTGAATAGTTGTGTGCATAACGTTGTGTTGAACTTAGGTAGGATATAGTCTTGCCCTTAATTTGCTTAGATTCTCATTATAAAAGGCAGTTTTACACACACAAAAAGTAAAATAACAATGTAACTCAATATTGAATTGATCTAAATGAGTTGTATAAGCAATACAAGAATTCAGAGGAGAGAAAGATTATTGAATTGGTTGAAAGTCTTCAATAGTACATGAGATTTGAACTAGTTTTAAAGAATAGCCTAAAATATCAAGAGGTTAAGTTGGACTACAAACTTAGTATTTTCTCTCCTCTTCCCCCAAGTCACTCTCCAATTATCTTAATGATGACTTGAGATATATATGTACTTATATATATATCATATATAAGTATGATATACAGAATTATAGACTATGTCTAAACACAATCCTGACATTTTTATGCTGTCACTCTCATCTCTTATAATCCAACAAAATATTTGTGCTGTCTAAATAATATGTAAACTTTCATTCCTGAAAGTGAGGGAAAGGCACAAGAAATAGGGTAGGGGGCAGCCCTGGTGGGCCAGCGGTTTAGCTTCGCTTTTGGCCTGGGGTGTGATCCTGGGGACCCGGGATCGAGTCCCGTGTGGGGCTCCCTGCATGGAGCCTGCTTCTCCCTCTGCGTGTGTCTCTGCCTCTCTGTCTCTCATGAATAAATAAATAAAATCTTAAAAAAAAAAAAGAAATAAGGTATGGGAGAAATTTGGATTTTTTTTGAAATTTGATGTTTTTGATGATGAAATTTGAAAGAAGATGTGGTTTACGTATACAATGGAATATTACTCAGCCATTAGAAACGACAAATACCCACCATTTGCTTCAATGTGGATGGAACTGGAGGGTATTATGCTGAGTGAAGTAAGTCAATCGGAGAAGGACAAACAGTGTATGTTCTCATTCATTTGGGGAATATAAATAATAGTGAAAGGGAATATAAGGGAAGGGAGAAGAAATGTGTGGGAAATATCAGAAAGGGAGACAGAACATAAAGACTCCTAACTCTGGGAAACGAACTAGGGGTGGTGGAAGGGGAGGAGGGTGGGGGGTGGAGGTGAATGGGTGATGGGCACTGAGGGGGGCACTTGACAGGATGAGCACTGGGTGTTATTCTGTATGTTGGTAAATTGAACACCAATAAAAAATTAATTTATTAAAAAAAAGAAATTTGGATATTTGATTTAAAACAGCTTTGCTTTGCTGTCTCTTTGAAAGTAATCTATGGTAGTAGGTTTCTGGATCTTAGCCACAGCATTAAGAAAAATTGGTAGGGGGCACCTGAGTGGTGCACTTGGTTAAGTGCCAGACTCTTCAGTTTCCGCTCATCATCTTGAGGTCATGAAATCCAGCTCCATGCTGAGCGTGGAGCCTGCTTAAGATTTTCTCTTTCAAAAAAAAAAAAAAAAAAAAAGATTTTCTCTTTCCTTCTGTCCCTCCCACTCCTCATGTTCTCTCTTTCTCTCTAAAATAAATAAATATTTTTTTTTTAAAAAGAAGATTGGTGCTAGTTCAAGTCACATAAATGGATAAAATTCTGTATTATTTCTTTATTACACAACTAACTAGGTGCACTTGGGGGCTCATTTGGTTAAACATCTGACTCTTGATTTGGGCTTAGGTCAGCATCTCAGGGTCAGGGTTGTGAGATCAAGCCCTGAGTGGGGCTCCATGCTGGGCATGAAGCCTGCTTAAGATTCTTTCTTTCCCTCTCCTTCTGCCCCTCCTCCCTGCTTGCTCGCTCTGTCTCTCTTTCTCAAAAAAAAAAAAGAAAAAAAGAAAAAAATTCACACAACTAATTCATTGTACAAAAAATATAAAATAAAAATGATCAAAACAAAAATTAAAAAATCACAAGTAATTCTAAGCCCAGAGATAAACAGCAGACAAATAGAAAATTACATATATAATTTAGTGTATATATTTCACAAATATATGCCAGGTGTGTATAGAAGACTAATATATATGAAAGATTTATTATATTTATATATTTAAAAATGGGATTATACTATCCATGCTACTTTTAAGCCTGATTTTTTTTCAAACAACGGTATTGGGGATCAGAAAAATAGCTCCATGATGTGCCACTTTGGCATATAGATTATTTTGAGCTGAAAACTGTCAAGGCCCAAAAAACTGAGGAAGAAACTTTGACCTTCCCCTTAACTGCCTAAAAGTGTTTAGACAGAGGTCCTGCTCCATGAAGGGAAATATCACCATAGGTAACCAAGTTCTAATATGAACTAGGAGTGGAAGAGAGGAAGGAACTTAGCAAAGACTGCTAAAATTCTTCTCTATGTCCCATTGTTTCTGAAGACCAGCAAGCATCTGTTTACCAAACATTTACTCCTTTTCAACTCCCTCTGAATTGCTTTCCTTCCCATTGAAGTCCCAGAGCCCTACTCCCTTTCCCTTAGTTTGGGATGACATATATCTCATTTTGCCTGCCTGTCTTTGGAACAGTCAACTTTAGTAGATCTTTATTTTTTTAAGTCTATGATCTGTTTCTTCTATAGATTTGATTGAATACTTATTTTAAAATAAATGATCTGAATGACCCATAATTGAGTTTTAAAATTAAAATAATCTGAGACTTTAAAAAGCATTATTGCTACTAGGTTTTTTGTTTGTTTGTTTTTGTTGTTGTTTTATTAAACAGTATTGGTGCTAGGATATAACCTACCAGCAATCAGTCAGGGCACTGTGATATCCTAGAATGGATATCAAAGATATCCTAGATATCCTAGAATATCAAAGATATCCTGGATATCCTAGAATGTCTCAAATTATGGTCTACTTATTTTTCAATTGTGTTTTATAGTAAAAACAAAACAAAACAAAAATAACCATAGGTAATGAATTAGGATATTTTATTTTCACTCTAGTTTTAAAAATAGGGAGGAAAACATCTCTTGGAAGTCAGTGACGGTCACTGTGTCCTCTTTGGGCACTTAAAATATTCTGATTGCACCTGTGTCTCAGTTACTGGTGTGGAGTCAGTTACATGCAGAGAACCTCTGACTGTTTTTGTTTTTAAGTTCCACCTGTGCCAGAGAAAGAGCTAAAGTACAAAACACAAATATAACAGTGTATTTCCACTCTTCAGTGCACATTAAAAATAACTGGGACACTTTAAACCAGACTAGTTTTCCCTTAGGAGGTTCTGATTTAATTGTCCTGAGATGAGGCTAGGCCATCAGTATTTTATACCTTTCTGGTAATTCTAGTGAACAGCCAGGTTGAGAACTGCTCATGTAGAGAAGCCAAATACATGTATTTCATCTCTAATGGAATAAAAAATTTATCCTTTCCTTGAGCCACTGTAAACATATTTTTTTTAAAAGATTTTATTTATTTATTCAAGACAGACAGAGAGAGAGAGGAAAGACACAGGCAGAGGAAGAAGCAGGCTCCATGCAGAGAGCCCGATGTGGGACTCGATCCCTGGTCTCCAGGATCACACCCTGGGCCAAAGGCAGGTGCTAAACCGCTGAGCCACCCGGGCTGCCCCATATTTTTGTAAAATATATCATCAAAATTTTGTTAGTACCTTTTAATTCGGTTTGTACAAAGAAGTATAGAGACAATAGGAGTGATTTTTAAGTTTCCCTCAGAGGTAAGAAAGAAATAATTTTAGAACAAATAAAATAACATGATGTTTTACTCTACATGTAAGTAGTAAATCCATAGAATGAGCTGTTCAGAATGGTAATACAGGTAGAAAGGTAGAAAGTACACCTTCTACAAGGTGTAGACAAAATGGTGTGTGATAGATTGTTTAGTAGAAGATTGGGACTATTCAGAATGCCTATTTAAGCCTTGGGTTTGAAATCATGAAAATAATTATATTGCTCTTTTCCAAATATCTTTGTGACTCATAGTTACATACAATATCAAGTTTCAAGAACAATCAAGTTTTACTTATATGGAGCCCTACAGTACTGCTTATCTTGGGGGGTCTTATTCACAGAGCTCTAGAGCTGGAAAGGACCTCCGGAGTAACTGAATCCAAGCTCTTCTTCTTACACTTCTGATTTCTATGACATGCACAGAAAATGGTGTTCATCTTATGCTTAAACGCTGCTAGTGACAAGGGAGTCATTAGCTCACATTAAGTTTGAACATGTCTGTGTGTTAGAAAATTCTTTCTTGTACTACATAAAAATGTGATGGTCCATAACTTCCACCTGTTTATTCTGCTATTCGAAGAAAAAAAGCCACTTATACAAGTAATTGTTCTAAGCAAATCAAAGAATTAGTGATTCTTCTCTGTGTAGATGAAAATTATGGACAATAAAAATCACAATGCATTTTAAATAAAATACCATGAGTTTTCTGAGGGTTTTGTCTATATGTAAAATGAGGTATTCTAATTTATCAAATACTAAGAATATAATTCAATTTAGTAAATAACAAGGATTTCTTAGGTACAGAAATATGAAGATGGAGAATTATGGAACAAATGACCATGTAACCTAATTTTTAGTTGTTCGAACAATTTTAAATTGGAGCAAGCTTTCTCAATCAGAGAGCTAAGGTTCATATTTGAATTTCCTTTGATTAATATATTTATCAATATCTTAGACAAAAATACAAAAGTCATGTTTATTAAATTACAGATATAAGTCTGGAGGTGGAGGCAAATGGTTATTGTAGTGCTGTGGAGCCTGAGATGAAAAGAAAAACGTGTGCCCCCCTATATGCTTATCTAAATATCCTCCCATTATTATGAATGAAATGGTAGTAAAAACTCTATAAGCAGGGACACCTGGGTAGCTCAGCGGTTGAGCAACTGCATTTGGCTCAGGTATGATCCTGTGGTCCCTGGATTGAGTCCCACTTCGAGCTCCCTGCATGGAGCCTGCTTCTCCCTCTGCCTGTGTCTCTGCCTCTCTCTGTGTCTCTTATGAATAAATAAATAAAATAAATATAAATAAATAAATAAAATCTTAAAAAAAACCCTCTATAATCAAAAGCCATGAGTATATATACAAAGCTCTAATTTGTCCAGTCTGTTTGCACATCAGTGTCAGCCTTCATAAGCCCACTGGGTTGAGGTAGGCTGCACATGGGCTTGATGGCCACCCTGGCCTGGGAATCACACACAGGTTGCTTGGAATTGACTGTTCCCATTGCATAATAATACAGGTTCATAAAACAAATAAATAAAAGGAATAGTGTCTATTTAAAATTCTGATATTCTGCTTAGCATTTATTACTAGATTTTTTTGCATGGATATTGGTTTTTTAAAAAATGTTATATTAAAATATTGTTATCTCAAGGAGGCATCTGTACTCCCATGTTCATTGCAGCATTATTTACAATAGCCCAGCCAAGGAAACAAGCTAAGTGCTCATCAATGGGTGAATAATTGATAAGAAAATGTGGCATAGGGTAGCCCGGGTGGCTCAGCGGTTTAGCGCGGCCTTCAGCCCAAGGCCCGATCCTGGAGACGCGGGATCGAATCCCGCATGAGGCTCCCTGCATGGGGCCTGTTTCTTCCTCGGCCTGTGTCTCTGCCTCTCTCTCTCTGTCTCTCTTATGAATAAATAAATACAATCTTTAAAAAAAAAAAAAAGAAAATGTGGCATATATAAACAAACACAGGAGTATTACTCAGCTATGAGAAAGAAGAAAATCCTGGGAGTGAGTCCAAGATGGCAGAGGAGTAGGAGATCCTAGTTTCCTCTGGGCCCAGGATTTATCAAGGTAGCTTTAAATCATTCTGAACACCTGTTAACTCAACCAGAAGCTCTAAGAATAGCTGCAACTCTACAAGAAAAGCAACCACTTTCTGCAAGGTAGGAGGGATGGGGAGGTGAATCCAAGGTGATATTTGGGAAGATAAACCGCAGGGGGAGGGAGCCTCCGGAAGCCACCTACTGGAAAGTGATAGAGCAGCAGAGTGCAAAATCAGAGCTTTCAGAAATCTGCTCCTATGCGGGGCGTCCCTGCCCAAAGGTGCTCAGGTGGCAAAGCAGAGGTGGAATCCTAGGGGGGAACAGTGTGGTCTCAGGATCCTTGGGGTCACAGGAAGACTGGGGGTTCCTGAGTGTGGCAGAGTTCCCAAGCATTGGAGCAGGGAGGCTGGCTGCAATCAGCGAGCCCTGGAATGGGCGGTCATCTCCTGGTTGCCACAAATCAGTTGGCGCAACTGTTCCCGAGCAGGAGCTCAACAAGCAGAACTGGTGAGACCTCCCTTTACGCTCCAGGGAGAAGCAATGTGGGAACATGCTCCAGGAGTCTGCAGAGTCTGGAGACGCAAGATGGGGTCACATGCCTGAGATAGAAACGCTCAGTCACAGGCTGGGTGAGTGTGGAGTGCGGGGGAAGACAGGCCGACAGGCAGATTGACTGCTTGTCTTCGAGGGCGCACCGAGGAGTGGGGTCCCCAAGCTTTCGGCTCTGGGGCTGGAGATTAGGAAGCTGGCATTCTCACTCTCATTTTCTAAAGCTGCAAGGGAAGCCTTCAGGAAACAAAAGCCACCGAGCAATCTGTAGCTGCTTGCTTAGCGTGGCCCCCTGGAAAGGGAGGTGCAGTTCCACCCCAGGACTGGAGAGTCAATGCACCAGGCCCCTCCCCCAGAAGATGGGTGAGACCAGCCAAGACCAAGTTTACTGAGCACTGAGAATCGCAAAATTCTAGCGCCTGGGGTGTGTAGCATATGGAATTCATGGTTATTTTCCCCCATGATTCTTTAGCCTTTTAATTTTATTTTTTTTCTCTTCCTTGTTTATCTTTTCTTTTTTTAAAAGATTTTATTTATTCATTCATGAGAGACAGGCAGAGACACAGGCAGAGTGAGAAGCAGGCTCCATGCAGGGAGCCCGATGTGGGACTTGATCCCGGGACTCCAGGATCATGCCCTGGGGGGAAGGCAGGCATTTAACCACTGAGCCACCCAGGCATCCCTCTCTTTTTTGTTCCAACCAATTTCTTATTTTATCAATTCTTTTAAAAATCTTTTTAAATTTTCATTTTTAGAGTTACATTCTATCATTGCATTGTATTTAATTTTATTTTTGTATATATATGTTTTTCTTTCTTCACAATTTTGGGATGCAGTTCCTTCTAACAGACCAAAATACACCCAGAATCTAGTGTATGGCTTTGTTCTCTTCACCTGTCTGATCATAATCACTTTTTTTTTTCTCTTCCTTTTTGTGTTTTGTTTTTTCTGTTTTGTTAAAGTCTTCTTAAATTTTCATCTTTACAGTTACATTCTATCCTGTCAATGCATTTAATTTTGTTTTTGTATATATGCTTTTCCTTCTTTACAATTTTGAGATGTAGTTTCTTCTAATAAGCTAACTAAAATACATTCAGGACATAGTGTATTGCTCTGTTCTGTTCTGTTCACCTGTTTATATTTTTTCTTTTTTTTTTTTGTCTTTTAATTTTCATTTTTACAGTTATACTCTATCCTTTCATTGTATTTAATTTTTTTGTACATACATAAGTTTTTCTTTCTTATAATTTTTGGATCTAGTTTTCTAACAAACAGACCAAAATACGCACAGGATCAAGTTATTGCTTTATTCTGTTCACCTGTCTGATTATATTCTTTCTTAAACATTTTTATTTTTTTCAGTTTCATGGCTTCTGTTTTGTTTAGCATATATTTCTCTGGGGTCATTGTTACCATTTTAATATTTTGTTCTCTCCTTCATCTATTCTTTACTGGACAGAATGACAAGATGAAAAAATTCACCTCAAAAAAAGAGAATAAGAGGCAGTACTGATTGCCAGGGACCTAATCAGAATCAACATAAGATGTTGGAACTACAGTTCAGCATAACGATTATAAAGATACTAGTGGGGTTTGAATAAAACATAGAAGACACTAGAGAATCTCTTTCTGGAGAAATAAAAGAACTAAAATCCAATCAAGTCAAAATCAAAAAGGCTAGGGGATCCCTGGGTGGCTCAGTGGTTTAGTGCCTGCTTTTGGCCCAGGGCGTGATCCTGGAGTCCCGGGATCGAGTCTGACATCAGGCTCCCTGCATGGAGCCTGCTTCTCCCTCTGCCTGTGTCTCTGCCTCTCTCTCTCTCTCTCACTCTCATGATTAAATAAATAAAATCTTAAAAAAATAAAAAAGGCTATTAATAAGATGTAATAGGAAATGGAGGCTCTAACTGCTAAGATAATGAGGCAGAAAAGAGAATTAGTGATATAGAAGATAAAATGATGGAGAAAAAGAACTGAGAAAAAGAATGATAAATAACTACTGGATCATGAGGGCAGAATTCAAGAGATAAGTGACACCATAAAATGAAACAATATTAGAATAATTGAGGAGAAGAAGGAAGAGAGAGAGGGGCAGAAGGCATATTTGAGCCAATTATAGTGGAGAACTTCCCTAATCTGGGGAAGGAAACAGCTATCCAACTCCCAGAGGCACAGAGAACCCCCTTCAAAATCAATAAAAATAGGTCAATGGGCAGCCTGGGTGGCTCAGCAGTTTAGTGCCTGCCTTCAGCCCAGGGTGTGATCCGGGAGTCCCAGGATCAAGTCCCACATCAGGCTCCCTGTGTGGAGCCTGCTTCTCCCTCTGTCTGTGTCTCTGCCTCTCTCGCTCTGTGTCTCTCATGAATAAGTAAATAAAATCTTAAAAAAAAATAGGTCAACATACCAACATATAATAGTGAGACTTGCAAATTTCAGAGACAAAGAGAAAATCCTGAAAGCAGCTCAAGACAAGAGGTCCTTAACCTACAAGGGTAGAAATATAAAGCTGACAGGAGAACTATCCACAGAGACCATGTAGGTCAGGAAGACTGGCACAATATATTTGGGGTTCTAAATGAGAAAAATATGCAACCAAGAATATTTTATTAGGTTAGGATGTCATTCAGAATAGAAGGAGAGATAAAGAACTTCCAAGACAATCAGAAACTAAGAGAGGTTGTGATCACCAAACCAGCCCTACAAGAAATATTAAAAGGGATCCTTTAAGTGAAGAGAGAACCCAAAAGTAACATAGACCAGAAAGTAGCAGAGAATAATATACAGAAACAGTGACTTTACAGGTAAAACAACAACACTAAAATCATATCTTTTAATAATTACTCTGAATGTAAATGGGCTAACTGCCCCAATCAAAAGACACAAGGTATCAGATTGGATAAAAAAGCAAGACCTGTGGATATACCATCTACAAGAGACTCATTTTAGACCCAAAGTCACTTCCAGATTAAAAAAGAGGGATGGAGAACCATTTATCATGCTAATGGACATCAAAAGAAAGGTGGGGAAAAAAAAGAAAGCTGGGGTAGCAATCCTTATATCAGACAAATTAGATTTTAAACCAAAGACTGTAGTAAGAGATGAGGAAGGACACTGTATCAACTAAAGAGTCCATCCAATGAGAAGATCTAACAATTGTAAATATATATGCCTCTAACATGGGAGCAGCCAATTATATAAGCCAATTAATAACTTAAGTAAAGAAACAAATTGATAATAATACAATAATGTTAGGGGACTTTAACACCCTATTCACCACAATGGACAGATCATCTAAGAGGATTAACAAGGAAACAAGGGCTTTGAATGACATACTGGACCAGATATATTCAGAACATTCTGTTCCTTTTTTTAAATTTTTTTTAAATTTTATTTATTTATTTATCTATGAAAGTCACACACATAGAGAGAGGCAGAGACACAGGCAGAGGGAGAGGAAGAAGCAGGCTCCATGCACCGGGAGCCTGATGTGGGACTCAATCCCGGGTCTCCAGGATCGCGCCCTGAGCCAAAGGCAGGCGCTAAACCACTGCGCCACCCAGGGATCCCCCAGAACATTCTGTTCTAAAGCAACAGAATGCACATTCTTCTACACTGTATATGGAACACTCTCCAGAATAGATCACATACTGAGTCACAAATCAAGTCTCAACCAGTACCAAAAATTTGGATCATTCCCTGCATATTTTTGGACCACAATGCTTTGAAAGTTGAACTCAATCACAAGAAGAAATTTGGAAAGAACTCAAATACATAGAGGCTAAAGAGCAACCTACTAAAGAATAAATGGGTCAACCAGGAAATTAAAGAATTAAAAAATTCATGGAAACAGATGAAATGGAAACACAGCAGTTCAAAACCTTTGGTATGCAGCAAAGGCAGTCCTAAGAGGGAAATATATCAATACAAAACTTTCTCAAGAAACAAGAGAGGTCTCAAATACACAACCTAACTCTACACCTAAAGGAGCCAGAGAAAGAACAGCAAAAGCCTAAACCCAGCAGGAGAATAGAAATAATAAAGATTAGAGTAGAAATCAATGAAATAGAAACCAAAAGAACAGTGGAATAGATCAATGAAACTAAGAGCTGTTCTTTGAAAGAATTAATAGATTGATAAACCCTTGGCCAGACTTATCAGAAAGAAAAGAGAAAAGACCCAAATAAATAAAATCATGAATAAAAGAGGAGAGATCACAACAAACACTGAAGAAATACAAACAATTGTAAGAACATATTACAAGCAACTATAGGTCAACAAATTCTGGAAGAAATGCATGCATTCCTGGAAATGTATAAACTACCAAAACTGAAACAGGAAGAAATAGAAGACCTGAACAGACCCAGAACCAGGAGGTAATTGAAGCAGTCATAAAAAATCTTCCCACAAACAAGGGTCCAGGGCTGGATGGCTTTCCAGGGGAACTCTACCAAACATTTAAAGAATTAATACCGATTCTTCTGAAGCTGTTTCAAAAAAATAGAAATGGAAGGAAAACTTCCAAACTCATTCTATGATGCCAGCATTCCCTTGATCCCAAAACTAGACAAAGACCCCACCAAAAAGGAGAATTACGGACCAATATCCCTGGTGAACATGGATGCAAAAATTCTCACCAAGATACTAGCAATAGGATCCAACAGTACATTAAAAGGATTATTCACCACAACCAAGTGGGATTTAGACCTGGGCTGCATGGGTGGTTCAACATCCTCAAATCAATCAACATGCTACACTATATTAATAAAAGAAAGGATAAGAACAATATGAACAATATGATCCTCTGAATAGATGCAGAAAAAAGCACTTGACAAAGTACTTTTGTACTTGAAAGCAGGCTTTCTTGATTAAAACTCTCCACAATGTAGGGATAGAGGGAACATACTGTGTTATCATAAAAGCCATGTATGAAAAGCCCACAGCAAATATTATTCTCAACGGGGAAAAACTGAGAGTGGATGAGGAAAAGGGGATCCACTGTTGGTGGGAATGCAAGCGGGTATAACCACTCTGGAAAACAGTATAGAAGTTCCTCAAGAAGTTAAAAACAGAGCTACCCTACAACTCACTAATAAGTATTTATCCAAAAGGATACAACAGTGATTGGAAGGGGCACCTGCACCCCAATGTTTATAGCAACAATTTTCACAATAGCCAAACTATAGATAGAGCCCAGATGTCCATTGACAGATGAATGGGAAAAGTGGTATATATATAAATACACACACACACACACACACACACACACACAATGGACTATTACTCAGCCATCAAAAAATGAAATTTTGCCATCTATGACATGGATGGAACTAGAGGATATTATTAAGTGAAAGCAGTCAATCAAAGAAAGACAATTATTATATGTTCTTACCCATATGTGGAACTTAAGAAACAAAGCAGAGGATCATAGAGGAAGAGAGGAAAAAATAAGACAAAATTGGAGAGGGAGACAAACCATAAGGACTTTTAATCATAGGAAACTAAATGAGGGTTCCTGGACGGGAGGTGGGTAGGGGGATGGGGTAAGCAGATGATAGACATTAAGGAGGGCGCATGATGTAATAATGAGCACTGGGTATTATATTAAACTGATGAATTACTGACCTCTACCTCTGAGTAACAATTAATTAATTGTATTTAACTGAAAAATTAAAATACCAAAAAAATAATAAAAAAAAGAAAATCCTGCCAATTGTGGCAACATGAATGAACCTGAAAGGCATTATACTAAGTGAAATGACAGAGAAAGGCAAATATGGCATGGTATCACTGAAATATGGAATCTAAAAAAAAAAAAATTGAACTCATGGAAACAGTAGAATGCTGGTTTCCAGGGCTAGCAGGTGGTGGTAATGGAGGAAGGATGGCAAAAGAGTGTAAATTTTCACTTAAAAGATGAGTAAGATTTGAGGGTCTAATGTAGATCACGGTGACTATAGTTGATATATTGTATTGTATAATTGAGATTTACTGAGAAGAAAAGTTAAGCATTCTCACCAAAAAACACATAAATAGGGGATCCCTGAGTGGCTCAGCGTTTTGGCGCCTGCCTTCCGCCCAGGGTGTGATCCTAGAGACCCGGGATCAGTCCCGCATGGGGCTTCCTGCATGGAGCCTGCTTCTCCCTCTGCCTGTGTCTAGGCCTCTCTCTCTCTCTCTCTCTGTCTCTCATAAGTAAATAAAATCTTAAAAAAAAAAAGAGAGATAAATATGTGTTAATTAACTGTTGTGGGAATCCTTTCACTACACTGTATATGTATATGAAGTCATCACATTGTATACTTTAAATACATCACTATTTCATTTGTCAATTATACTTCAATAAACCTGAAAAAACATGTCTTGATTTCTGAGAGTTTTGGTGCCCCTTAAATTTTGTCCTTGAGGCGAATGCCTTACCTGCCTATTCTCTGCCTTGGGCTATTGAATAATGATTCATTTAAAAATTAATTAGGTAGAACAAAGGAAAGTAAACTTACAAAATGATAAAAATAAATAGGAAATTCAGAAAATCAACTTTGTACTGTTAGGTTGGGGATTCATGGTTTAGTATCAGTTCACATGAAAAGGAATTAAGAGCTTTAGCTGACTGTAGGGTTGCTATGTGCTGCCAGTGTCAAATAGTTATTCAAACACAAATGAAATTCATTCTGCAAAGAAGAAATTACAATGGCAACCCTATTCTGCACTGGGCAGGTCACTAAAGAACTGTTAGATCCTACATGGGAGGACCGACTCCAGTGAAGTGGAGCATATTCAGTGGACTAAGATGATGAGGAAAAGGGAAGAATTAGTTTTGGGGAGAGAAGACTAAAAGTGTTGGGAATGAGACAATGCTTTGCAAATACACTGGTTCTCAAATGTGCCTGATTATTAGAATCACATGGGGAGCTTCTGAAACTTTAAATCCCAGAATTACTCCCCAACAAGATCAATCAGAATTTTGCAGATGGAGTCTAGGCATTAGTAGTTAAGCTTCCCAGGTAACTCCAATGTGCACCCAAGTTTGAGAATCACTAATTTAAAGGACTGACCCGTGGCAGAAAGATTATTTTGTCATGTTTCATGGAATAGAGCTAGGTTCTGAATGGGGAAACTTCAAAGAGAGTTACTTTAGTTCAACATCTGAACTCTGGATTTTCTAAAAATACTTTGAGATGAGAGATCTCCAACATAGGCAGAAGTTCAAATAGAGGTTGGATATCGTGAGGGAAACTTTCTCTGTGGCTGGGGAAGGTGCTTAGATAATTTCTAATATTCTCTTCATTTTAATAATTCTATTACCATATGACAGAAATTATTCAGCAATCCACTTTAGAATGAACAACCTTTTGCTTACTTTGATCTTGGAGTCAGAGGTTCATTTACTGACTGACCTATTTCTGCTCTCTTATTCAGTTAAAATGAATTAAAGCTGGAATAATTGCATTTGCAATGAAAGCTATTAGTCTCAACAGATTATTGCCATGATAATCTAATTGCATAGGTGCAAATGACTGTAGAAATGACTATTTGACAGAACATTTCTAATCATGTGTGTGTGTGTTTGTGTGTGTGTTGCAGAGTATAAAATACAGCATCTTATTTTTTTATTTTTTTAAAGATTTTATTTTTTAAAAGATTTTATTTTTATTCATGAGAGACCTCAGAGAGTGAGAGAGAGAGAGAGAGAGAGAGAGAGAGAGAGGCAGAGACACAGGCAGAGGGAGAAGCAGGCTCCATGCAGGGAACCCGACGTGGGACTCGATCCCAGGATTCCAGGATAATGCCCTGGGCTGAAGGCAGGTGCTAAACTGCTGAGCCACCCAGGGATCCCCAAAATACAGCATCTTAGATGAAACTTAAGCACTGGATTTTAACTTTGCTTATGTTCTCCTTAGCAGAGAAGGGGTAAACTGGAGTTTTGCCTCCTGGAGAGTTTCAGGTAGGGGAACAAGGTCAGTAGAGAGACTACTCCCTTGTCAGTTTAAAACATACACACTTCTTTTTTCATTCAGTTCAGTGACAAAAATGATGATATATACACATTGAGATAATAAAAGCCTCCATGAACCAGAACCAGAAGTATTAAATGCTTAAGTAATGTTGTTTAGTGAAATTAAGCCCCTTCCAAAATTAGTATCTTTCTTCATTAACAGTTATTTCCAGAAACTCTCTCCTGATAGCTTTACTGTTTATTATACTTCAATATTTAAAATCACTCACCTTTTCTCATAATATATGTGATAATTAAAATATTTCATAAATACTGGAAATTTCACTTACGAAGGTGAAAATCATCCCTATTGAATAATGAAAAACTTAATTGCTAACAAACACTATAATTCACAGAAAGGTAATACTATGGAGCTCATTCCTGTGATTTGTCATCCTTCAGGTTTCAGCTAGTACTTCTCTTTGTGCATAATTAGAAAATGGGGTAAAAGAGCATGAAGAGCTGAGTGTAAATTCATTACCACTGCTTCAAAAATCATTCATTCATTCAATAGTATTTACTGTGTGCCTACTCTGTGTCAGGCACTGCACTCCACAGTTAGTCTGCATTAAGAACAAGAATAGACAAAATTTCTCCTGTCCTGAAGTTTGGGGGATCGATGATTAAAAAAATAAATACACAAGGAAATAAATGATATAATTTCAGGCATTGGTAAGGGCTATAAAAGTAACATAGGATAATAGGACAAAAGATAATAGAGCAAGGGGAATCTGTTTTAGACAGGATGAAAGATCTTTTTGAGGAGATCACATTTCATCAGAGAGACCTGAATTAGACGAGCTAAGGAAAAAATAAAAAGGCTGGAGAGAAAGAATGTGGTAGCTAGGCTCCAAGATGACCCCAAGGATCTTTGCTTCTTTGTATTCATGCCCATGTGTAGTCTCTCTCACATGTATCTGGATTGGTTTGTGTGATCAGATTCTACAGTGGAAGGGATGGTGTGCAAATTTTGAGGTTAGGATATGAGAGACATTTCCATTTCCATCTTGATCTCCTAGAACATTTACAGGGCAAGCCAGCTGCCATATCATGAGGATGTTCGAACAACTATATGGACTGGGGCCACATAGTAAGGAACTAAGTTCTCCTGCCAGCACCCAATACCAACTTGCCAGCCAGGAGAAGGAGCTGCATCAGAGGGTACCCTCCAGCCCCCAGTCAAGCTTTGAATGATAGCCCCGACTGACACCTTATAAGAGACCTGGAGCCAGAATGCCCACCTAAGCCCCTCCTGAGATTCTGACCAACAGAAATTGTGGAATAATAAATGCTTACTGTTTTAAGTCACAAAGTTTTGAGGTATTTTGTCACACAGAAATAGTACAAAAGAAAATGACAAATACAAAATCTTTTAAGCAGGAACAAGTTTGGCATGTTTAAGGAATGGCAAAAAGGACAGTATGATTGGACATTAGTGGCAGAGGGGGAGTGGTGGCTTATTTCTATTCATGGCCTATTTTTGTTGGATGAAAGAAGATAATCAACATTTTATAAGTATTCAGTATACATTTTGTGTTCATAATTCTTTAATTATCTTCTTGGGTTTTATAACTTGTAGTTAATACTGTATTAAATAAATCTTCATTTAAATGTAACATATAGTAAAACATTATATTTCAGCTGTGGTCAAGTTACTGAACTTTCCAGTGTATATGTCATACATTTTTTGTAAAACAGAAAAATGCTTTGGGAAGGTTAACCATCATAAAATATAATGAAGCAACTTAAATTCTCCAAAGATGAGTATTATATAGAGTGGAAAATATATATTAAAAATGCCAGGCTCTGTAGTGATTATGTGGTTATCACAAATGATCAGACACAGATGGAGTCTTTGAGGGTAAAATAAAACCATAGCAAATGACTTTTTATTAAAAAGGGAAACTCTCCACTTTCTGATTTATAATTAAATCAACATTCTTGGAGAAAAAAGGTCTTTGTTAAAATAGAATTTTGGGTCAAGCTAATAACTGTGGAAGATAAGAATAACCAGAAAATTAATTTTCATGTGTTAGGGTTTTGTTTATGCCCAATCATCAACCATTTGCTAGGTTTTTATCACTGAGGGAGGAAAAGTAATACCTCAGAACAATAGTTCTCTGGCTTTTCTTACATTCTTTGGGAACACAAGTCCTGCTGTAAATTCTTCACAAAGAGCATTGGGAATTTTCCCCAGAGACAGTCTGTCTCATTCTCCATGAACTAGCCCTTTGATTATCACGTACTCAACTTTTCCTACTCTGGCTCAGATGGAGATTCTCTTGCTGCAAACCCCATACGCAGCTCTGTTGCTGATGGCCACTGAATGCTTTACTGCCAATGTTACTGATGATCCTTGAAGCTTATTTCAAGGAGTGTGGTGTCCAATGTTGAAAGGGCTGAGTTTTTCTCCAGTAACAATGAGTGACACCAAATATCCTTGTTAAGATGCCCCTTCTTCCATTGAGATCCACCGTCTTAGCCAAGTTTGCCATCTGATGTCAAGCACCCAATATTTGCCCTAAAGGTGTCATCTTTTGTTGTTGTAGTCCCAACTTCCAATGTAGCTAGAAACTTCTATTATTGGTGCCTACGTGGGAATTCAGTGAAACACCTTTTTTAGTTATTTCTAGATTTATAGTTATAATTCATTCAACCTTGTCATTATAGTTCCAATTGGCAGCTGGCCTAGATGATAACTTCAGTCATCAACTTATCTACACTTGGGATCATTGTCTTTATACAAAATATTTCCCCTTGTATGTCTTCAGTCATAGGAAAAATTGGTCTCCCAAACCTCATATAAACAGACCCATTGCCCGATCTTCCTGTCACTTTCTTTGGTTCCTTATGTTAATATCATGTAGTCAGCTAATTTTGAGCAAGATTGACCCCTTCTTTTATATTTCTCCCATGTACTTTGTCACTAAATCCTGTGTGTTCTACTCAAAAATTTCTTAAAAAAAAAGAAAGAAAGAAAAAAAAGAAGCCCTGCTTTTCCATTTCTACTGCACTTGCCCTAGTTTAGGAGTTTATCATGTTCAGAGAGTCCAGCAGTTTAAAACTCTGGCCTGCAAATCCCTGGGTCTCTAAAACACTTTAAGTTTCTATGAGATCAACCTAGTAATAATACTAGAAAGTTTTTTTAAATTTTTAAAAAAAGATTTTATTTATTATTCATGACAGACACAGACTGAGAGAGAGAGGCAGAGACACAGGACAGAGGGAGAAGCAGGCTCCATGCAGGGAGCCCAACATGGGACTTGATCCCGGATCTCCAGGATCAGGCCCTGGGCTGAAGGCAGGTGCTAAGCCGCTGAGCCACCCAGAGATCCCATAGTAGTAGAAAGTTATTTGTCTTTTCCACTATGTTGACATTTGCATTAATAGCGCATAACAATGGTAGGTAAAAATGCTGGTCCTGAGCACAAATTGGGTCTATAGTACCAAACTGTACTAATAGTTATTTTGTTCTTTAATGAGTAAGGGACAAGAATTTCTTCATCTACTCATCTTAGGCTCTCTGACTGCAGCTTTGTACACTGGACTGACAAAAGAGATTAACAGGAGAAAAGCATATACATTTATTAGTTTTATGTGACACAGGAGTCTTTATTAATAAATAAAGACCTAAAGAAGTAGCCTGAGCATTTTTATAATAGGTTTGATGAAGAATGGAAGGAAGTTGTAGAAAAATGTGACAGGACAAAAGGAATATGAGCTACGGGTAGTAAACTGCAAAAAACTTAGCAAGGCCTATTTGTTTGGATGTCTCTAGATATCCCTCTGTCTTTGGAGATAAGCATACCCCTTTCCTTCAGGTATTGGGAGGGCACTTCTCACTTGAGGGTCTTACGACTTACTTTAGGGGAGTAGAGGGATGTGGGAGAGTCCTTCTTGCACCTGTTGTTTCTCAAACCCCTTCAGTTTAAAAATATTTAATATGTGAAGTGCCACATGTTGGGACAGTGTGCTCCAAACTCCAAATGATTAATTTGACTAAATAGCAACTTTTGAATACACATCACTTTAATATCTATATGACAAAGCAGGAAGCATTCGTCAAGCCCTTCTGCTATATATGGTAGGATGGTGCTTATCTTGGAAGAAAGCTCTTGTGTGATTATTTGTGAGTTGAACTAACTGCTTTTTCATAGAATATTTTTTTTTTGACTTGAAAAAATGACTGGCTGACAAACTGTGGTTAGTCAGATTTGGTTATTGGCAGGCATTTTCACAAAAATGAACAAAGTGAGCCAGTTGCTTCAAGGAACACAACTGACACTATTTGTTGCCAATGACAAAATTTGAGCTTTCAAACTTTGTAGAGTTTGTAAATTCATATGTGGTACTGTGAGCTTGACAGCCTCCTAGTATTTAAAGATTTTTTTTCTGATCAGATCAGTGGTAATATTAACAAAAGTATGGCAGATCCAGGATCCATATCCAGGCATCCTAGCTCCAGAGTCTGTGCTCTTAGAGTTTACTATTTCTCCTCTCCTCACTTTCCTGTGGAACAAGTGAAATCCAAACTTTTTAACACACCAACCAGGTGGCATTTATCCATTCAGTGAAATGACTGACTAACAAGTATGAGAATGAAGGGTGGGCAAACATCCGGAGATACTGACAGATAATTTCTGCGAGAAGTTCAGAAATAGGGGTCATCCTGGTTGGTGGGCTAGCCAAACAGGACAGGGTGGACTGACCTTCTTGGACAGTTGTTCCAGAAATAAGAACCAGATTCAATTATTTGAGCTGAACTGGAAATCTTTTTTTTTTGAACTGGAGATCTTAAGGCTTACTAGCTGGCTGACAGGCATTGTGGAGGCAGTGTCGACCAGGGTATTTACCCTGATGTAATCTCCTCTTGGGGAAGCCCAAAATGTAAACAATGCATTTTTTCCACGAGCACCATATGCACCCCCCGGAAATGTCCTTGTGTGGAAGCCAGGCATTAATTTCCTTCCATCCTACAAACAGCGATTTTCATATTAGAGATGGTCATAAGACATTTTCAAGGATTTAAAGAAAAGCTTCATTTATTTCTGTTGCCCATAGTTGACTATAGCAATCCCTCCAAATTGAAGTTACTCTTGGTTACTTTGAGAAGCTTCCCAGAAGAATAACTGACTTGTTATTTAGAAAAAATGGTATGAAATTTATCTTTCATTTTCACCAAACTGATCAATGGTACCAACTCAGTGCTAAAAGGCATTCAGAATAGTTTCAACTCACTAGAACTCATTGACTATGGATAAGAGAATTGCCTTTGGGGGGCAAATAAGACTCCTGCTTTGGGGCTGAGGTGGAGAATAAACAACTGCAAATATATTTTGTTCTGCCTGAATTTATGTCTCCGGCCACACAGAGAGGTCAATACTGAAGCTTAAGGCAAAGTAAAGTCTATCTGGATTTCTAATGTAGACCCTGATGGTTTATGGTATTTGTTTAGCTAATTAGCTTCTGGACCCAGCGGGGCATAATTGGGGTCAATCCTGAAGATTGGCCTTATACTAGGGGTTAGATTGTTGTTGATAGTCTTTTTTTAATTTTTTTTTTTATTTATGATAGTTACACAGAGAGAGAGAGAGAGAGGGGCAGAGACACAGGCAGAGGGAGAAGCAGGCTCCATGCAGGGAGCCCGACATGGGATTCGATCCCGGGTCTCCAGGATTGTGCCCTGGGCCAAAGGCAGGTGCTAAACCACTGCGCCACCCAGGGATCCCCAGTTGTTGATAGTCTTAATTAATACTATTACTGGATGAGAAAAATTGACTGGATTAGGTCCTAGCATCTGTTTGCCAAATTAGAGTGGTTGATATGGTGGTATATTCATTGGAAAATTCACTAGAAAATACAAGGGTCTGGAAATGAGAGGTAAATATCATTGGGAGACAATTCTCCTTGGGTCTCTTGAGGTTCTGTACATCTTTTCAACAGAGACAATGATTAACTTTGTTATGGGCTGTCTTTTCAAGGATTTGAGTGTGGTAAATAATCTTGTAAGACAGAGACAATGTCTCCTTCTAGAGCAAAGTTCAGACTTGTTTACAGTCTTGGCATCTACAGACAGTATCTCCTTCTGCAGTAAAGGGCAGACATGCTTACTGGCCATTATAAGAGATTTGCATTCCCTGAGCTCCAAGTTCCTCTCTCGTAATACAACCCACTGTGTGTGCAGGTGTCACCTGGTCTTTTTGGGTTACCCTTTTGGAGTTGGAGTTCAGGGACTAGCATAAGGAACTGAAACTCTGGCTACAAGCACTCTGCGAATAGTAAACTGCTCTATTTCTGGAGTCTTTGTCTTCTGCAAGCATCCTTAAAACTGTGTCAAACAAACAAGCTAGTTAGCTTGCAGGTTGGGTAAAATGTCAGAACCTTTGAAGTTCTTGACATTCCAGTGCAGTATTTCTCTTAGATTTTTTTCTTTCTAAACACCAAATGACCAAAAATACTATCAAAGAGGCTCCTCAAGATTCACCTGAGGGTAGCAAACAGGAGCTAGGCCTGTAGGATGATGAAGGGACAGTTTCATTCAGAGTACACAAGTATTTTCCTATCCTTGCTAATTCCACTCAGTCGATTGGTGATCTAATCACAATTTACATAAGCAATAAACTATTGATGAACTTTTAGGTTTTCTCAAATTCTTTCCTATTAATAATGTTGCTATAGTGAATATTGTTTTGAATTTGTATTTTGGAATATGTTTATATCCATAGGGAATATTTTTAGCTGGAAAGTTCCCGAGTCATGGTACATGCTGATTAAAATGAATGAACAAATATACAATGAAAAATCTGTCCCACACCCAGCTATCCATTTCCTCGCCCAGCTATCCAATGTTATCTTTTCTGAGATGTTTCATGCAAAAAGAATCCAAATATATTCACAATATTTCCCTCTTAATGTTTAAAATTTTTTTAAAGGAAATGATTGCATACTTTGCACATTGCTTTATATCTTATTTATTTTTCTTTCTTTTTAAAGATTTTATTTATTCATGAGTGACACTCAGAGAGAGGCAGAGACATAGGCAGAGGGAGGATAAGTAGGCTGCATGAAGGGAGCCTGATGTGGGACTTGATGCTGGGACTCCGGGATCATATGACCTGAGCCGAAGGCAGATGCTCAACCACTGAGCCACCCAAGTGTCCCCGTATTTATTTTTCTTAATATTGTTACTCTGACATCTTTCTATTTCAGTCATAAAGAGTTCTCTCATTAGTCTTTTATGACTGCATAGTTATACCTTGTATGGACTTTCCTTTCCAGTGCCCTATTGATCCTATGCAGTTTTGAAAACCTGTTTATTATAGCACCATGGACAAGATAGCTAGTTTGGCTTTCCTACAGCTGTATACTCAGTCTCAAATTAGGCTTCTTGTTAGGATAACACATTATTTGTCTTCCTTAATTTTTCATTGGTTGCACTTTACACAGCAGGAGCTCCATCACTGGTGTGAGCATACAAGTATCAATACTATTTGTAATCACCCTCTTAATTATGTGATTTATTTTTTGTTGCTCATTTATTTTATGTTGCACCTTTTTACTTCTTTTTTTTAAATGTCAGGTCCAGAATATGTCCTTTGAGGGCTTTAAGGTTATAGTAGTTATCCTCTGAAATAGGGCAAGGAGACCTAAGTCTTGCCAGAGAAAACACAAGATGTTTCTACAGGAAGAAAAATACTTCCAGACAGGCAATTTCATTATTTTCTGTTTTCTCTTCATTACAGTTGTTAGTAAAGACCTGGAGTGGTTGTAACAATTGTTTGCAAAGTTGAGTGTGAACCAATGCTGGCTCACTTTGAAAACCTTGATATTTGATCTCTGTATCCAAAATTGAAAACAAAGGTATTTAAAAGGATGGTAAGATTGAGGAGAGGATAATAGGACTTTACAGAGCTTACTTGCATGCTCATATATTTCCTGCCAAAATAGTTGATTGTTACGATATTGACTTGCTATGTTTACTTCCATACTTTCTTTGGTTCAGACTTTATTCTAATTAAAACCCTAATTATTAGTATTTGTATTTACTAGGAATGTGTTTGGCTTTGCAGTTTTTGAATGTAATCCTCATTTGTTTGTTAATTGGTTTTCACTATTAGCTCATTTTAAAATGCTAAGAAAAACCTCAGAGACAAATGGATATAACTGTATCAGAGCATTGGTCACTTCTTAATGAATCTTTTTCCAACAAGCAGAGAATTTCTTTCTTTTTTTTTTAAAGATTTTATTTATTTATTCACAAGAGACAGAGAGAGAGAGAGGCAGAGACACAGGCAGAGGGAGAAGCAGCCTCCACGCTGGGAGCGGGTACTCCAGGATCACGCCCTGGGCTGAAGATGGTGCTAAACAGCTGAGCCACCTGGGCTGCCCGCAGAGAATTTCTATACATAAAAACAAAGTCTACTTAAAAGAGAAGTAATTAAGATTCCAATTTACATTTTAAATAACAATGAATCACATTGTATTTAAAATTATCATTGTGAAATTTGATCATTATAAAATATGAAATGGGAAAAGCAACATTTACTTGAAGATCCATGTAATGATGTTCTGATTGAGAGCAATAATTAAGACATTATGGGTCTAGCTTTGGTGTAGAAGCACAAACTCTGGAGTTGGACCTGATTTGGGGTCTTGAATTTAACATTTCCAACTGTGAGATCTTGGTCAAGTTATTACCCTAACTTTGTTTCCTCATCTTCAAAATGGGTTATAAAAATGGCTGTTTAATAATATGTTTTCAGAATTAAATGAGATATTATTTATCAAGTAGCTTATACATCCAAAGGACTTAATAAATATTATTCAATTTTTCCTTTTAGCTTTAGATGATTTAAGGAGAGTAATTAGAAACAATACAAAATACTAATGACAATACAACTACACCTATGAAATATTTCTTCCTGCAGGTCACTTAGATAAAGGCAGCCAGACTTTCAAGAGAAGCATTAACAATCTTTAGTATCAGTTTCACTGAGGACTTATCCTAAACCAAACAGATTATTTCAGATGTGAGAATCAGGACTTCATGTAGACTGTAAACAAAGAACATTTTGATTATTACTGGAGAAAACCTGAGCTGACCCAACACATCCTGTTTTTATTATGGGACTGTATTTATTTTCACAATTAAGTTAATCCTTCCCCCTCTTGTTAATTAGGAAATTATTTTCTTTTTATCTAGAATAATAAAACATATGATTGAACCCAGTAATTTCGTATTCAAATGTAAGAAACAATTCTTTAAATAATTGTCTTTTAATTTTAAAAAGAATTCATTTTTTCCCATGATGTCTAAATCAATGATTAAAAATATGCACCTGGGTGGTTTAGTTGGTTAAATGTCACGTCCTACTCTTGGTTTCAACTCAGGTCATGATTTCAGGATCCTAGGATCCAGCCTAGCATTGGGCTCCACTCAGTATGGAGTCTGCTTGAGATCCTCTCCCTCTTCCTCCTTCCCTCCCCCCTGCTCTCTCTTCTCTCCTTCTAAATAAATCTTTTTTAAAAAATGAGCACATGGACAGGAATATGCCAACAAATGTTTGCTTTCCACTTTGAGAGTGGAGGAGAGGTGAGAGGTGGAAGGGACATGAGGAATTGAGAGGTAGCTAAACCCTTAAGAAGATGAAAGTAATTTTAAAAAATAATACTGCAAAATTTGGTGAATGATTAGTGCTAAATCAGCTCAATAGAAGTCAAAACTAGCTATTGTATTTAAGAAGGAGAAAGAGGCCTACAGGCAGATAATGGGTAGCGAATGTCTGGCTATTGATTCATTTGTTCAGCAAATATTTATTGAGTGACTGATATGACAGAGCTGAAAACTGAAGAATATTGTGGGAGAACTAAATAAAATCACATCTGTTACAAAAAAAATAGAGATAATAAGTCAAATACTTTATTCAGTTTACAAATAAAAGCCGCATAGATATACCTAAAATTATTCTATTTATTCTAAAGTTTGCTATTTAAAAAAATTTTAAATTTATTTCTGACAAATAAAAATTGTATATATTTAAGGTATACAATGTGATGTTTTATATATGTATACATGGTAAAATGGTTACCAGAATCAAAGTAATTAACATATTTATCACCTCCCATAGTTACCATTTTTTTTGTGTGTGTGTGTGTGGTGAGAACACTTGATGTCTACTGTCTTAGTGAATTTTAAGTATACATTATTATTAACTATAGTCTCCATGCTGTACATTAGGTCTCCAGAACTTGGGGCTCTGGGTGGCTCAGTTGGTTAAACATCTTCCTTCTGCTAATGTCCTGGGATGGAGCCATGTGTTGGGCTTCCTACTTAGCAGGGCATCTGCTTCTCCCTCTGCCCTTCCCTTGCTCATGCTCTCTTTCTCAATCTTTCAAATAAATAAATAAATAAAATCTTTAAAAAAGAGTCTCTAGAACTGATTCATCTGATAACTGAAAATTTGTTTCCTTTAACCAGTTTCTCCCCTTTCTTCCACCCCTAACTCGTGGTAACCACCACTCCAGTCTGTTACCAAGTGCTTGACTTCTTTTTAGTTTTCACATGTTTAAGTGAGATCATGTAGTATTTGTCTTTCTGTGTCTGGCTTATTTCACTTAGCACTGTGTCTTCCAGTTTTATCCATGTTGTCACAGATGACAGGATTTCCTTCTTTTCTTTTTTTTTTAAAGTAGAGTAATATTTCATTATGTATATATGTTTTATGTATATAGGCCACATTTTCCTTATCCATTTGTCTGTTTACAGACACTATTTTTAAAATGAAAATGTATAAAGAAAT
Organism: Canis lupus dingo; assembly: GCF_003254725.2. Classification (NCBI taxonomy): domain Eukaryota; kingdom Metazoa; phylum Chordata; class Mammalia; order Carnivora; family Canidae; genus Canis; species Canis lupus. The sequence continues at coordinate 16,006,757 of NC_064269.1, read as the reverse complement.
GAAAATCTTCTTTCCTCCCATTTGAATATATTTTCCAAAATACCCATTTGTGCCTATATATTCAAAACTTGTCCTAATTTTATACAGAACCAGCTATAGATACATACATAACACACTGACACACACACAGAACTCCACAAATACCATTGCAAAAATGGAATCATGCTATGATAATTGCTTTGCAATTCATTTTATATCTGTGGGCTAAAGTCCCAGAAGAAACGCTAGGTTAAAGGGAATACACACTTTACAATTTTATGGATAAATTACTTTTCCATAAATTCTATTAGTTTATATTATGAGAGTTCCAGATGCCCAACACTCTTGCTAATGTTGGATGCTATCTTCTTAAGTTTTCCCATTCTCAAATAAAAAATTATTTTCTTATTTTTATTTCATTTGTGACTTCCTTATGTTTATAAGCCATTTGTACTTGTTCTTCAGTGAATTGCCATTATTTATACATCAGAGATAGTAGCCTTTTGTCTGTTTTATGTGTTACAGTCTTTTTCTCCTTGCCTAACATTAGGTAACTTTCTTAATGAAATCTTTCATGATATAAAAGTTTTAAATTTTTATATAGTCAAGTCTGTCAGATTTTTGTTTTTTTTTTTAGATTTTTCTTTATTAATTCTGATTTTAGAAATGCTCCCCAAATAACCCATCAAAAAATTGCAGGAAATGGTTTTATCTGTATTTATCAATATTTTAAGAGATATATTGTTTATATTAGCATTTATTTTAATTAATTTTTTGAAAGATTTTATTTATTTATTCATGAGAGACACAGAGAGAGGCAGAGACATAGAGGGAGAAGCAGGCTCCTCACAGGGAGCCTGAGGTGGGACTTGATCCTGGGACCCAGATCATGCCCTGAGCTGAAGGCAGATGCTCAACTGCTGAGCCACCTGGGTGTCCCTATATTAGCATCTTAATATTTAATATCTTTATATATGCTGAGACATTATGAATTCACTTAAAATTCTTCCAAATTGTAATTAGTTGTCCTGATACAATTTATTATATGGCTCATCTTCTTCCAATTATTATTATTATTATTATTTTTAAAGATCTTATTTATTTATTCATGAGAGACACAGAGAGAGAGAGGTAGAGACACAGGCAGAAGGAGAAACAGGTTCCTTGAAGGGAGCCCGATGTGGGACTCGATCCCAGGACACTGGGATCATGACCTGAGCAAAAGACAGATGCTCAACCACTGAGCCACCCAGGCGTCCTGGTCTATCTACTTCTGTACTAGAACCATAGTGTTTGGATTATCGGTAGCTTTTATATTTCTCATATTTGGTGGGACATGTATCTATTTGTGATTCTTTATCAAACATTTCTCAGTAATTCATATTTATTTTGTCATTTGGGCTTTTTTTAGTTTCAAAATCTTGCTTTGATATTCTAATTTGGATTTCACTATGTTTATGAATCTCTTCAGGTGGGATTAGCATTTTAAGACATTCTGTCTTCTTACTGTGAATAGCAGATGTTCTTTTCACTCTCTTAGGTCATCCATTATGTCCTGTAGCACAATTTTTTTTCACAGAGCTCTTATGCCTTTCTTACTAAATTTATTTCCAGATATTTATTTTTTAGCACACTTATGAATAAAATATTTCTTATTTTGATGACTAACTGGTTATTTTAATACATAGAAAAGCTATTGATTTTAAAAATCATTCTTGTCTCAGGGAATCTAATTTAATTCTAAATATATATTTTAGTTGAATCTTTCACATTTTGGGGCTATTAAATAAGATTACATTGAATAATGACAATGATAATTGTGTCTCTTTTTTTCCAATATTTATGCAGCTTATTTCGCTTTCTTGTCTTGCTAAATTAGCTTGAACTTCAAAACAATGTTGAACAATATGTGACAGTGGATAACCCTAATTCCTGACAATAATAAAATTGTGTTTGATGGTTCACCAACTAATCTGTCTGAAAAATACTCTTCATTAAAAGATTTTCTTTTAATTTGAAGGAAACAGTGAAGTGCAAGAAAAAATAATGAATGTGTACAAAATCAGCAATAATACCTTAGATAATGACCCAAATAACTGCATCAGATAGGCCTGTTGCAATTTCAGCCACACTAAAGGGAAATACCTACTTGATTTAACACCAAAATTATCACAGCAAAGCAGGTGTTCACATTATCTACATAGTAGAAATATGGGTTGAAAGAAGCATTGGTTACAAATTTGAAAATCTCAAAAAAATTTCCTCTCAACATCTCTTAAATTTGTACTTCACTAATTTTATTCTGGACAAAAGCTAGTTTCATAATCAGAACGTATGTTCATGTGATATTCTTCACTAGTAACAAAACACAAATATCAAAAATAGCACAGAAACGAAACAAATAATAAACTCAAAATCTCTACAATGTGTTCCTGTACTGTACTGATTCTCTGCATAGCTTCAGCATTATAAAAACTTTTCAATCTTTATATTTTTATCCTTTTGATTTTCTTTTATCCTCTCATTTTGCTTTTGTGTACTCCTTTCTCTGTTTCTTTTCTCATCTTTCCCACTTCCCACTTCCTTATTATTAGGGTGTTCATATGTGTCTGTATACATGCATGCATACCTGTATCGTGGTGGGGGAGGTGCATGTATCTCCCTTTGTCTCTCCATATCTCTCTGGGTCTTTTTTGTCTCTTTCTGGGTCTTTTCTGTTACTGACTTTCGGTCATTTCCTCTGTTTTTCTCTTCCTCTTCTATCTCTTCTCCAGGAGATGCTATCTGACATTTCTCTGTGTCTATCATAGCAACACCCAAAGGGCAAGCCAAGTAACCAATTTAGTAAGTATTCCACAATGCACTCAGCAGCTAGAACATAAACTCATTCAAAGTATCAGTGTATTTATAACTCCTCAGGCGGCTCTCCTCTTGACCACACAAATCATTTATGCTCTTTTGATTGTACTTGCAGAAAACAACTGTCTGCTGCTTTGAAAAAGTAGTCATGTATTGATAACTTACTAACAGATTGAGGGCAAAAAACACTTCCTCATCTTTGTCTCCTTCTCACAACAAATAGAATTAGGGTCAGCACTTAACAATGGGTAAAACAAATGAATGGTCCTGGGTCAGGTTGCCCCAGAGTTAATCCAGGCAATCTTGAGGGGATTTGGAAATCTTAATACTTCATAGTTTTAGAGCTCTGGCATGGCAGAAACTTATTTTTCAATCTGATATCATGGCCAAATAGCTTGGAATGACAGATTATGATAGATGCTTATATTGGTTCTCTGAGTCTGCATTTCATCCTACACCTTTGCGGAGAGGTTGAAAAACTATCAATGACATTTCCAGACTCAGTTGCATCTAGGGGTCCAGATGTGAATCAGGTTCTGCTGATTAGAGGCACTCAGACACTGTGGGGAGCCAGAGGAGAAGACTGTTTTCCTGACAAGCATACTCAGGCTGAAGTTTGGTGGGGACTCATCTCAGCCTTTCCCTTTCTAGCCTTTAGCCTGTGAGTATGAACCTTACAGGGTTGTGACAGCATCAGTAGGGGCAGAAGCTTCAAAACTCTGAATAGCAGCTAACTGGTGTAACTTTGACATGGTAGTGACCACCTGATTTTAGGTGACCATATCTCTGTATGTCTAGAACAGTCCTGATTCATACCCATCATACTAGTGTAGTTATTAATAGAGCTCCCCTCATTCTAAAAAACCTCTCCTAATTTAGACAGTAAATATAGTAACCCCACCTCCAATTCTTCAATTTTTCCAATGAGATTTTGTAAATGCCTAACCACTTGTTTTTAAATTTCTCCTGTTTGAAATGCCTAGAATGGTTACGATTTCCTTCATTGAACTGAGACTGATGTCAAAGATAAAGTTGGACACTAGTTAACAAATATAAAGACATTTTATTCAGTAATAACTATTGCAATAGGGAAGACAACACTGAATTCAACTCTGCTGAAACAAAAGGAGACTTTTTAAACACTGAGGTATGCCAAAGGAAAGTCAATGCAGAGTGTGAAGGAGGTGTTTGGTCCGTGTAACTAGGCCATTTGTCTATTAGTGATTACCCAGAGGAGGAAGAAACTTCTAGTACATTTATGGCTGGGGGTGTTTGTGAAAGTTGGAGCAAGGTGTTCACTGAAGTTAGGCCCTTCCTCTCTTATAGGGTCAGGGAGGCAGAGGGAAAGGTATCTCGTTCAGTGTTTGATTTCAAAGAGCTAGCTTCTAGGTCTTTGAAGAGCCATTTTTGGGTGGGAAAAGATTTATATCTCAAAGAAGCAGAGAAAGGATTTATTATTGTAAGCTTTCTTAGGAAGCATTTTAAGAGGGTGTGGATGCCATGGTTGGAACACATCTTTCAGCTGCTAGAAGAAGCTATGCTTTAGAATGTGGTTGAGAAGAGAGTATTCATCACGGATACACCTGGGATCACAGGATTTTGCTGAAATTACTTTGGGAATGGTATTTAATGCCTGTAAGTCATGTTGCATGGAGCTTGACTTCAGCATTCACCTTTTTTTGAAAATGACTGCAAGGGGATCAGTGTGTCCCCATCTTTAAGATAAACAGGAAACTGGAATGAGCAGCATTGGGGCATACATTTATAAATATATAATAAAACAGTATTTCTTTTCCTGTTGCTAGCTTGGGTTTAACCCTGGTATTTATTAATTAAATTAATTTATTAATTTATTCCTCCTTTCCAACCAGGCAGAGAAGAAGCAAAGGATTATATTATATAATTGTGAATTATAACTTGCAAATATAATATATACCATGAAGGAACAAATTTGTGGCCTGAACATTGAAAGGAACCTAGAGGTACTGCTGTCTCAGTTCCTGAGAAACCACATAGTAAGCTTCCTGGTACTCTCTCTGAGTTGGGCCTGCTGGGGATCATCTGCATTTATTATCAATATAGTCAATATTTGAAGATCAAGAAGAATTTGGGGACAGAGAGGTAAAGTTTATTCCAACTCTCTAAATCATTTCTCATCCCTATGGAGGGAAAATTTTATTTGTTCTTCAGAAAGATGCATAAAACACAACATTTGATTATACTACTTTGCCTGACACTTGATTTATTTTACCAGTAGATCTACTTTTAAAAATAGAAAGCAAATTATTATGCCTGAGTGACTTCAAAGTCTTCCCATCATTCCAATTTGCAAACGTGTTACTTCCATGGAGGCTATCAGGGGACTGTAGGTGTGTGGGAGTGAAGAGGAGAAAGGGAGGAGGGGAGGAAGATCTACAGAATGATGAGGAGGGGCAGGTTGCCAGAGGTTCAACAGTTTGAAATTATAGCCTGGATGAATTCTTGTATTTCCTCAACTGAACTAAAGCCTGCTTGTCTTGGAAAGAAAATCAAGAAGACTAATTCTTGAGATAGGAAGTAAAAGATCATACACATTCCAAGGTGGTTGGACTAGAATTTACAGAAAATATTTTTATAAATATTTTTGCACAGCCAGGCCCTTTATAAAAATATGATTTGGAGAGAGTTTATTTTCTTCACAGAAAATAAAGAGCCACAATTATTTCAAGACTGATTATTTTTCCCTTTATTTAGATTTCATTTTGCGAGAGGTAGAGAAAGGAATAGCTTTAAAAAAATATTTTTAAAAAATATTTTTTTATTTGAGAGAGAGAGCATAAGTAGGAGGGGCAGAGGGAGAGAAAATATGAAGCAGACTCAATGCTGAGCATGGAGCCAGATGTGGGGCTCAATCAATGACCCCGAGATGAAACCTGAGCCAAAACCAAGAGTTGGCCACCTAACCGACTACACCACCTAGGCACTCCAAAAGAAATAACTTACTAAGAACAACCTTGAACATGTCAGTTCAACAGAGATAACTGCTGGTGAGAATAAATTATACACTACTTCAATATTTTTAAAAAATAGACTTTATTTTTTAGAGTAGTTATCAGGTTCACAATGAAACTGAATGGAAGGTACAGGGTACTCCTGACCCCCACCCCAACATGCATAGACTCTCCCAAACATTATCACCCAAAGTCAATAGTTTATATAATAGGGTTCATTCTTGGTGTACGTTCTAGGGGTTTGGACAAGTGTATACTGACATGTACCCACCATTATAGCATCATGCAGAGTAGTTTCTCTGCCCTAAAAATCTTCTGTGTTCCACATATTTATCTCTGCCTCCTCCTCTCCCTAGCAACTACTGATCTTTTTACTGTTTCCACAGTTTTGGCATCTCCAGAATGTTGTATAGTTGGAATCATACAGTGTGTGGCCTTCTCAGATTGGCTTATTTCATTTAGTAATAACATTTAAGGTTTCTTCATATTTTTTCATGGCTTAGTAGTTCATTTCTTTTTAGCTCTGAATAATATTCCATTATTTGGACAGACCACAACTTATCCATTGATGTACTGAAGGACATCTTGGTTGTTTCCAAGTTTTGGCAATTATGAATAATGCTGCTGTAAAGCTATGTGTGAAGGTTTTTGCATGGACATAAGTTTTCAACTCTGTTGGGTAAAGGCCAAGCAGTGCAATTGCTGGATTGTACGGTAAGAGTATAACTGCTTTAGTTTTTATAAGATTTCTTACCATTCACTTCATCTTCATGTAGATAAATTTGTATTGTGCTTTTAAGGACCCAGAATTTCATGCACCTTGTTTTCCTTTATGTGTGCTTGATTTTTGAATTATTTGTTCTTTTTTGGAATGGAGTAAAATATCCGTGAACTAAACCATTCTGCTAAGAACTTGGAATGTCTTGTTTTGACTCTTTCTACTGAACTTTGCTTTGGTGTTTAGACTTTCATTTCCTTTGAAGAATGCTTCCCAGATTTCAGTGCTCTGAGTTTTTGATGTTACTATTACGGAAACTTGTCTTCTCACTTGACATTAAGTAGTACCTGAGTTTATTGTTAAGAATTACAGATAACCAATAATTTGCAAATACTGTAATTTACATATGCAGAATAAATAAAACCTGCCCTTTAGAACTGAATGGCATGGCACAAAATACATTTTCAAATTCAGCTGTCCTTCCTCCTTCCTCTCTCCCTCCTTCCCTTCCTCTGTTCCTTCCTTCCATATTCACTCATATATTTAGTAGTTACTATAAACCAGACTGATAGTAGCTAAAGGGAGTAAAAGGGAAAGTGATATGGAAATATAACTTGTAAATCTGCAAGCTTTTCCAGATAACAAAAAGTTGAGTCTACAGATAAATCTAGTGACTTTGAAAATCAAGTATCATGAGAAAAATATGTTGGTGGACATATAGCTCGAGAAACTATGTCTGAAAACATCCATGTGCACCCAATGTGGGGCTCAGTCCCACAACCCTGAGATCATGACCTGAGCTGAAATCAAGAATTGGATGCTTAACCTTCTTGGCCACCCAGGTATGCCTCCATGCTTTGAACATGGAGAATCTGTCCCGCATGAGATTTTCTTAACATATTGGCATGTTGATGAATATTACGACTCAAACAGTTTTCAGCTACTAAGTAAAAAAGGTGACACTACTTCCCTCCTCCCTTCTCTGCCTTCCAACTAAGCTTAATACCTAAGATTTGTTCATTACCACTGACTTTGTTTGAAGGAAGATTTTGTCCTTGTTTAATCTCTCAAAAGTCAATCCTGAAAAAAAGGAATTGGGTATAGGTAGTTTATCTAGATGGATCCTAGCATGCACTAGTGAAGCTGAGGTGAGACAGGGAAGGGAGAAAAGCCACTAGAGGGTGCATGAAATGAGGTGGGTTACCTCTAGAGACAATGGCATTCAATCCAGCTGCAAATGCTCTCAGGAACTTAGAATTATCTTACTGAAGGACAAGGAAGTTGGGTATTCATTTCCCACCCTTGTAAATGAGGGTTGTTCTTGTGCTGAATTCCCAGCATTTCCTGGATGCCCATAAGTATAGAAAAAGGAGCCTTGCTTATAGACTTGCAATATAATAACAAGCGTGTGGAAATATAAAGCATGCCCAAAGCAAAATAAAGTTAAGATTTTTACATGGCCATCTGTGCAAGCAAGGGGCCTGAGCAATCTCTCAAAGGGTAAAGAGAACCTTCAAGTTTCTAAACAGTGGCTTGTCATCAGAATTGGTCAAATACTAATTTCTTTGAGAAGCTTGGCCAGTATTACTGCAGAACCCCTTTAAAAAGAATTTTAAAACTTATGGGTTACTACCTATAACCTTTTTTACTCTCTTTATACTTTACCCATCCATAGGTAGGAAATGATATAAATGTTTCTAAGACATAGAGCATAAATATAAGACCTGTCTCCTAGGCAGAAGATCAGCAATGTCTAGATAATAATAGAGCAATAAGCCTCCATAATTGCAGTCTTCAGCTGTATAAGATACCTCACTCTTGCTACTTTGTTCTTTGTACTCATTTTTGGGTAGATATATATAAATAAGGGAATGTAGGAAGAAAATGTTTGAACTTAGTATTTGTAAATCCAATTAGATTGAAGTTTGGGTTAAGAAGGTATGTCAACTATTTTCCTATATTTTATCTCTGGCTTACAGTAACCATGAACTAGAGTAGTGCTTTCTGAAGTGTAGTCCCAGAACATCTCCGGGGGAGGGTGGAAAGGTCCCCTTTTAAGGACAAGATTAAGTCAACATTTTTATAATAATACTAATTTATTTTGCTCTTTTACAAAGAATTAAAATTTGTATTGATAGTGCAGAAACAATGGTGGGGAAAACTACAGGTATTCCAGCTAGTGTGAAACAAGGTCACCAAACTGTACTAGTAATCATGGTATTCTTTATTGCCTCACATTCATAGAAAAAAAGTCACCTGTTCCAATTAACAGTGACAAAAAGATCAATGTGGCAGTAAAATTTTACTAAAAAATTTTACTAAATCTCAACATTTGAGTGCACATCTTTTAAATATTTTTCACTATAACTACACATAAACACTTTTGCTGTATACTGAGGTAAGATATTGTCTCAGGAAAAACCATTTGTTGCAAACACTTGAGTTACAAGCTGAACTAGTCACTTTTTTTCCTTAAAATTGATTTTTTTTAAAAGAATGACTGACAAACTATGATCACCCAGTCTTGGCTTTTGACCCAAGTTTTTTGAAAAATGACTAAAGTGTGCTTATCAGTTCAAAAAAAAAATCACTGCGAGTACTTGTTGCCAATGACAGAATTCAAGTTTTCATGCAAAAATTAAATTTGAAAACATATTTGCCACCATGAACTTGGGAAACTGCCAAGTTAAAGACTTCTGACAATAACAGGGGTAATATTAACAAAGGTGATTTTTTATAGGATACATGATAAAATGTATCAACATTTGGAATATCTGCATAACCCAGTCAATTAATATTTTGCAAATGACCAGTAAAATACATTACAAAATCACACATGGGTAAAGACCCACCCATTCAAAGTATAAGATAGACCAATGAGATTTTAATTCAACAAAGTACAAAAGTTTGTTGATATAATCTCAGATTCCACATAGCAATTAACCTTAAGAAACTATCACTTATCACACTTTGATATTAACAAAAAAGAATAGCTGCAATTGTCTAAAAAAGCTTTACCAACTACACAACTGGAAGAGCTTGATTTTCTTTATATACTTTAACCAAAATAACATATCACACCTTTTGAGTGTAGAGCATATATGAAAATGCAGATGTCTTCTACTAAGCCAGATGTTAAATAGAATAGTGAAATGTAAAACAATGCCACTTTTCTTATTATTTTGTTTTATAAAATACTTTTCATTTTAAGAGGATGCTTCTTTAATGTTAACATGTAATGGATTTTTATTATTATTTTATTATTAGTTTTTATTATTATTAGTAGTAGTTAATAAATTAATTGTTATATAATTTTTAACTTTTCAGTTTTAATCACTAATACATTAAATATCTTAAATACAACACATACATTAAAAGTTATTTGGGCATCCTTAATAATTTTGAGTGTGATGGGATCCTGGAGAAAAAGGATCTGCAAACAGCTGCCCTAAGTGAACTCCTCACCTTCCACATACTTCAACAAATCATTCTCTTAGTCCATCACTAAGCACACAAATATTTATTTAGGACTTACTACCAGGCAACATTGTAGGGACTGGGGATTGGGAAGTAAATAAGAGAGATGCCTAGTCTTTGTTCTCCTGGAGTTTAGGTTCCAGTGGAGTTAGAAAATACAGTAAACAAATGTGAGTGAAGCAATTTCTGACAATGACAAGCGCCACTGAAGTGAACAAAAGTTCCATGATGTGATAGTGACTCGCAGGGCTGCTTTTGATTAGATTTTGAGGAGAGACTTCTACGAGTAGATGTCACTGGAATTGAGGCTAAATGACACTAAGGAGCCAGTCATGCAAAGACCTGGGAGAAGCTTGTTCCAGGGAAGGAAGAGAGAGTACAAAGACTGGTATGTTAAGAGGTGGTCTGGAGCCAGGTCTGAGTGTCCTGCAGGTCAGAGGAAGGAATTTATATTTTATACATAGAAGGATATAGCAATATATTTGTTTTTCCTTCAACCAGCACCCTCCCCTCCCGTATACTTGCTGTCATGAAATTCTTTTTTTTTTTTTTTTTTTTAAGTAGGTTCTAGTGTGGGGCCCAGTGTAGGTCTTGAGCTTGTGACCCTGAGATCAAGACCTGAGCTGAGATCAAGAGTCATATACTTAACTGACTGAGCCACCCAGGTGCCTCATGCAATCATGAAATTCTTTCATTAACTCCAAAGGCCTTTCACTCTCTGCCCTCTAAGCCTACATCAAATCATTTGCCAAGAAAAAGAAGAATGCCTTCCCAAGATAGGAAAATTCCCATGCACATATGCAGAGTGAATTTTTCTGCCAGGGGGTGATTATATAAAGGGCAGTGGATTGAGAACAGGAGAGGAGGAGGTGAACAAGACAGCAAAGAATGGATACACGAATCTTGTGCTTCTTTGAATAAATATCCACATACCACTGATATACTGAGGGTATGATCTACCATCCAATCATTCTGGAAACTCAGAGTTGTCCAGAACAAAGTGGAGGACTCAGATACTTAATGCAATGGTGTTGACTTAAAAGGAAAGTCTCAATTCTTGACATTCAGAGAATAAGGCAAAACCAGTTTGAAAAGCTCTTCGGGCCAGGACAGCAATAGAACATACTACCCTGGTTACAAATTGAGTGTGATGGAATGTCATTGAAGAGTTCCTTTGTTGGCTTGATTACTAGCCTGGTTTTTTTTTTTTTTTGAATCCCAATATTGTTCTAACTAATATTACCTTACTTCATCAAGCACACACAGGCAGGATCTGAAAGGGCTAAACTAAACAAGAAGCTAAGTGACGCAGATTCAATATTGAACTCGAACTATTGTTAAGGAGATCAGGGTATGTGACCCCAAGATATGAAACAAGCACAAGGATTATTTTGACCTGAAGGCAACTGAGAATCCACAGGTGCAGGAATGGTCCTCTGCCTTCCCCTTACCCACCTACAAGAAGAGTATAAATTCCCTTTTGAAGGTGTCCCTCTCTCCTGTCATGGGAAGAAGACAGCAACGCTTCACCTAAGACAGAAAGGAAGAATCAAGGTAAGTCTGAATAACAAAATTCTTATCTTCCATTAATCCTCTCCATATATTTCCTAGTCACTTCCCCGTAACTTATCATTCCTTGAAGCCCAAATTTCCCTTTTTAAAAAAAATTAAAATGGCAAATCCTTGAGTCTAACAACTTCTTTGACTTTCACTTATTTTTTATAAACTCTTGTATACATAAATGTCAAAAAAATTGTATGCCTTTTCTTCTATTCATCTTTTTTATTATAAATTCAAAGGCCTTGTCACTAAACCTAAGGGGGTAGAAAAAAAGGTGACTTTCCTCAACAATGGCTTTGATCTATGCTCCTCCTATATAGAATACTTTCCCTCTTGAAAGACAGAGGGAGAGGCAGAGATAAAGGCAGAGGGAGGAGCAAGTTCTCTGTGGGGAGCCTCATGTGGGACTCTATCCCAGGACCCTGGGATCACGCCCTGTGCTGCACACAGAGGCTCAACCACTGAGCCACCCAGGTGTCCCCAAATAACACTTTTTAAAGAGGATTTAAGTGGAGGGGAAGAAGTTGGCAGAAAAGGAAGACTCTATGTTTGCTACATTCCATGAATACAACTAGGTAACTATCAAATCATTCATAATACCCTGGAAATCAATCTGAAGACTGGCAAACTCTACAACTAAAGATAGAGAAAAGGCAACATTGAATAAGGGTAGGAAGCTGTAGAGACATGGCTTGGGAGAGAAATGAATCATGGCTGCTACAGTGGGGAGAAAGCTGCAGTTGTGGAGAAGAGTGAGAGACAGACTAACACACAGGGGAGTGGCTTGGGGAAAACACATCCCAGTAGCAATTGGCCTTGAAAGTGAGGGGGCTTGAATTTTGTGTTCTTGCAACCAGTAGGACTTAAAGCCTGGAGATCTATTTATTTATTTATAAAGTATTTATTGAGATATAATTTGCATACTACAAATTCACTCCACTAAAGTGTAGGTCCAATGGTTTTTGGTACAATCACAAGGTGCCATCACCACCATCGACTCCAGAACATTTAGTCATCCCCAAAAGAGATGCCATACCTTTAGCAATCATCTCTGCTTTCTGTGTCTCTAGATTTGCCTATTCCAGACATTCATATAAATGGAAACATATAATATGTAGAAAGCCTGGAGTTTTAAAGGTCAGCATGATTGGCTCAAGGATAGCTTGGAGGGGATTGGGGCTGCTCTTGGAGGGAAGGCAGGCAAACAGCCCAAAGACATACAGCATAAAACAGTGATCTGAAGAGTGTGTGGGCACACAGTAGGGAAGTTAGCTGCTCATCCTACAGTGTGGTCCCAGAGAGGCAGCCTTCATGGAGAGAACCCTCGGGTACCATTTCCCTCCCCTGCCCCTCAGCATAAGACAGGGCCACCTGTGGGAACCAGTGCATCGCCAACACTGGCTGTCTAACTTGTTTACACTAAACCCACACATCATCCCCCAATCCCCATGTCTCTGGAAGAACATCCCTTCCCAGTCATGCTTGCCTCCATCCCAGCATGGTGGGCCCTCTTCCCCAGAAGACGAGCCCAAACTACTACCAACACCACTTCTCCATATCTGGGAGATTTGCAAGACCTCTGTTCCAGTGGAGGCAGTGACAGGTCTTTTCACCAGAGCACATCTAGTTAAAACACACTCCATTCAGGCCTGGGACCAAACACTGCCCACACGAGCATTGAGAACCTCTGCAGATGACTGGCCTGGAGGATAAAGTGGTCAGGACACAATTGAGTACCTGCAGTACACGCTGGGGATGCTCAGAGAAGCGCCAGACACTGGGGAAGCACTACACTGCAGGGCACTATAGGACCTCTTCTTCATAAGGCCATTACCTTTAAGTACAGAAGATACAGTTTACTTTCCTAACACAGAGAAACAGGAACAGAGACTTACACAAAATGAGAAAGACAGAATAATTTGTCCTAAATGAAAGAACAGGACAAGGCCATGGCCAAATATCTAAGTGAAACAGATGGAAGTAACGTGCCTGATGGAGAATTTAAATCAATGATCACGACGATACTCACTGGACTTAAGAAAAGAGTGGAGGACATCAGTGAGATTAATAACACAGATAAAGAATAACATAGCATAGATAAATGAGAAATATGCTTGATAGAATGAGCAGCAGGCTGGAAGAAGCAGAGAAACAAATTAGTGACTTAATGATTATGCCACTTTCTTCTGGCCTGCTAAGTTCCTGTGGATAGTTCTGCTGCTAATCTTTTTGTCTTCCCTTGTAAGTTAGGGATTTCTTTTCCCTTGTACTTTTAAGATTTTTTCCTTATTTCCATATTTTGCAGATTTTACTACAGTATGTCTTTTTTTTATTTTTATTTTTTTAATTTTTATTTATGATAGTCACAGAGAGAGAGAGAGAGAGGCAGAGACACAGGCAGAGGGAGAAGCAGGCTCCATGCACCGGGAGCCCGACGTGGGATTCGATCCCAGGTCTCCAGGATCGCGCCCTGGGCCAAAGGCAGGTGCCAAACCGCTGCGCCACTCAGGGATCCCCCTACAGTATGTCTTGATATGGATCTGACTTTGTTGACTTTGTTTAGGGGGTCTCTGTGCCTCCTGGATCTTATATCTATTTCTTTCCCCAGATCAGGGAGAGTTTCAGCTATTATTTTTTAAAATAAATTTTATGCCCCCTTTTCTCTTTTCTTTTAGGATTCCTCTGATATGAATCATATTATGCTTTATGGAGCTAATGATTTCCTTAAGTCTACATTTGTGATCCAAAATTTTTCTTTCCCTCTTATTTTCAGCTTCATTAATTTCCATAATTTTATCTTCTATATCACATATTTATTCCTCTGCTTCTTCCATCCTTATGGTCATTACATCTAGTTGGTTTCACATCTCAGTTATAGAATTTTTTATTTCAGCCTAACTAGGGTTTTTTTTTTAATATTTAACTAGCTGTGTGCAAGGGATGAGGCATGTATAGGGTCCTCTTACTACTCTGCTATCTTAACAGAGTAAAGATAAACAGGTTTGTGTGTGTGTGTGTGTGTGTGTGTGCATGTTTTAGCAAGCAAGTAACACGATCTGATACATATATTTGTATAAAATAACTCTGGTAGTTAAAGGTTAAGTTTAAGGAAAGCAAGAAGTCTAGTTAGAAGGTTAGTGCCATGATCCAATGAGAGTGGAGATGTAATGTAAGCAGTGATCATTGTTTGGACTAGACAGTAATTACAAACCTGGTATGAAGGAATTCCTAAAATGTGTACATCAAGTAAAAGGAAAATAATAATGACTCACAAGGTAGGTACCATTATTATCATTACTAAATATAACAATGCAAGAAAATGTAAGAAAAAATTATAAAGATGCATTGAACATAATTGTTAAGTAAATTGAAGTAGTCATTAAAAATCTTCCATAAGTTGGGATCCCTGGGTGGCACAGCGGTTTGGCGCCTGTCTTTGGCCCAGGGCACGATCCTGGAGACCCGGGATCGAATCCCACGTCGGGCTCCCGGTGCATGGAGCCTGCTTCTCCCTCTGCCTGTGTCTCTGCCTCTCTCTCCCTCTCTGTGACTATCATAAATAAATAAAAATTAAAAAAAAAAATCTTCCATAAATAAAGACCACGCTCAAATGGTATTACTGCAGGCTCCACAAAACTGTCTGTCTGGGTCTAATCAGGAGACAGAAACCATTCTAATAATTTCAACAGAGAGTATTTAATTAAAAGAATCATTAAATTTGAAAGGTGGTAAACTACTAAGAAAGACACTCTGAATAATAAAGGAAGAACAAACGCAGGTTGTAGAACTACTTTTAAAGCTGAGAATAAATGAAGAAGGAATTAAGAACTCTAGAATCCATTCCCATGACTATTCTCTAAGCTTCTATAGAGGCAAATTGGCAAGATCTTGTAATTTCTTTGGTGTATATGTTATCTCTTCCGAAGAGTCGGCCTTATATACTTCTCCTCCTGGGCAAGGCTGGACATTAACTCTCATTATAGGCCTGAAGAGAATGACAGATGTATGAATTTCCCGCACAGTACCTGTCCCAGTTGAATGCACTGAAGATTATTCATGCAAGGGATTAATTGTTGACAAAATGTGAGGTGGAGTGGTTCTTCCACTAGCAAAAAAAATTTCAGGATAATATGGGATTCGGAATTCTTACTTTTGTCTTTATCTGCCCGAATTCCCCCCCTCCAAGTAGTGTGCCACTCCTTCCAGTTTCCCTAGCTTAGAGGACTTAGCAGGGTAATAGGCTTTGCAACTCTGTAAACCTTACAATCAGATGCCAGTCTGGTGCTCAGTAATGTCTATCTTGTGGCCACATAAGATAAGGACGTTCTTTCAGGTTATCATGAAAGCTTTGTGATTCTTCATTTATGACATTACTTGGAAATCCAAAGCCTTAATTTTAATTTTAATTTTGTGCTTTTACTTTTGTAAGCTCTTCAGTGTACTCATAAATGAGTAGCCTATCTCAATATCTTTGCAATCAACACTGTCACCATAGCAACTAAATCCCAGAGCCACTATCCCATTACCTTGCCCTCTTTTAGTATTCCTATCCCATGTCACCACCAGTGAGAATTTAAATAACCGCGAAGCTTCAGTATGCCATGGAATACTTGTGCCACGTTTCCTACAGCAAGATTATCCATATGATCATTAAGCATGTGAACAACTGAAACTCAGAACCCCATTTTGATGCTTTACTTCATAACACTGATCCAATTCTAGAATCACCTTATCTTCAGTCAGAATCCTAGTAGAAAGATGGCACACAAAAAGGTTTAACTGAAGAGAATTTAAGAAGTGAACTATTTACAGAAATGTGGACATAATTAAGAGTACCAACAAATGAGAATGAGGCACTCCTGGACTTGCAAGAGTGGGAAGCCTCTGATGCCACTCAGATCTAGAGGAGCAAGAAGAGTGACTAGCTTTCAGGGGGCCATTAGAGGTAAAGCCACACAAGAGGTTCCTAGTAGAATATGCAGTTTTTATTTCTTGAGATTATATTTATTTATTCATGAGACACACACACACAGAGGCAGAGACACAGGCAGAAGGAGAAGCAGGCTCCATGCAGGGAGCTCGTTGCAGGACTCAATCCTGGGTCTCCAGGATCATGCCCTGGGCTGAAGGTGGCGCTAAACCGCTGAGCCACCTGGGCTGCCCAGATTCCACTTTTAGATGGGAAGAACTCCAAAGTATTTACAGACATTGGTTTTCTACCACAGAATTGATGATTTGGGATGAGGATTCAACTATTAGGTGGACTTTAATTCATTTTAATGAAATGGAGAAGATACACAGATAGGTAGGGGTTCGGCAGATAGTTTAAGGATGGTTCTGAGATTTCAGAAATGGAGCAGAAGGAGACAGAGAGAGACAGTAGACTAAGATTAAGATGGCAAGAGTACTGTGTAAAATTTAGGCCTGAAAAAAAAAATTTAGGCCTGACATGTTGATTTTGAAATACCCACATTTATGGAGGGTAATTGAGTCATTTAAGTGCCAGGACTCAGGATGCCAAGAAGTCTTGGCAGTTAATACAGACAGGTAAATTTAAAGTTTATCTTACTGTCATTCTCAGCATCATAACTAAGAAAATCCAAGTTCAACTTAGAAAACAGAAAAATAATCTAGGCCTTCACTAAGGCCATTTGATGGGTCAGCAAAGGGGGGATTATATCACAGGGCAAACACAATACTCTTTACAACTCTTTTTAGATACTGCCTGCATTCTCCCCGAATTTCATTACCTGTAGCAATATTCATACCATTTCCCTCTTTTTCTTTATAACCTCCCCCACCGAAGCTGCTCTCAGCCTACCTTTCTTTTCATTCCTCCAATACATGTCTTCCTCCTTGCTACTTTCATTGGACCTTATTCTTCTGTAGGTCTATAACCTAGCACTCTACCCCTTGTCTTTGCTTTTCCCTTTCACCACCTGACTCAATAAAACGGAAGAATTTTCCCCAGATACCACTTCCTTAGAAAGTAAATCAAGTGGAAGTTAATAGTTTATATTTAAAATTATTTAGCTACTGGCCAGCTGCATGGAATGATTTGATGACACTGTCTTGCCTGCAACTTTTCTTTTTTTTTTTTTTTAAAGATTTTATTTATTTATTCATGAGAGACACACACATACACAGAGGCAGAGACATAGGCAGAGGGAAAAGCAGGCCCCCTCCAAGAGCCTGATGCGGGAATCAATCCTGGAGACCAGTATCACGTCCTGAGCCCAAGCCAGACACTCAACTGCTGAACCACCCAGGTGTCCCTGCCTGCAACTTTCCTACATGTCAGCTACAGGACATTTACAGGGATTAAAAAATGGGTCTCACCTTCCATTTCCAGGTATAACTGAACAGAAAGACTTCAGACCCAAGGTATGACCAGAACTTTCCTCAAACTGCAACTTATTTCACCTTAGAGTAAGTTATGGGGGCACACAGAGTATATCCACAGAGCATATTTCACAGAGAAGTAGCATTCAATCGACTTTACAGTGTTTGAAGCATCTCAGTCTTAAACAGTGCATTCCTACAGGCTCGATGATAGGGCTTTGTCTTAGTCTTCTGGGGCTGCTACCACAATATACCGTATTTGAGAGGATTGAACACATTTATTGTCTCAAATTTCTGGAGGTTGGAAGTCTGAGATCAGGTGCCAGCATAGTTGGGTTCTGGTGAGAAACCCATCTTAGGTTGTAGACACCTCCTTGTTGTGTGCTCACATGGCCTTTGCTTGGTGAATGTTTGTAGAGAGAAGGAAAGCTCTGGAGTGTCTTTTCCTATTCATTATAAAAGCAGTAATTCCATCATGGGGGGCCCCAGCCTCAAAAAGCGAATCAAAACCTAACTACCTCTCAAAGGCCTTAAATCCAAATATCACTACACAGTGGGTCAGGGCTTCAACATATGAAATTTGGGGGAACACAAACAATCAGTCCACAATAGGCCCAAAAGATGTTAAGGTCAAGGAGAAAAAACTTTACAGGAGGTTGTAAAAACCACTGTGTTCATACACAACTTTTTCAATGTTTTCCTTCATAGTGAATATAATTTTTTCTACATCCAAGCCTGAAATTATATATTTATTTCTGATTTAAAAACATTTTAGTGCTTCTCACAGTCACCAGTACTTGCTTTCATGACTTTCCTCTAAAAGCAAACATGCTTTGCTTTGAATATTAGTAAGATATTCAAACACACATGTAGGTATTGAATATTTTATTAATTCCTATAATTAAAAGTCCTTTTCCTTTCCTGTCCCTTTTTATGGCAATATCTTCCCTTTTCACACATCGATTTTTCCTCTTACTGAATTGCAGAGATGGAAAAAAAAAAAAGTTGAATAACCCTGCGAATGTAAACACATCTGTTGCCATGGGAACAGCAGCAGCTGAGTGATGAGAACCACTTGTGGCTGCAACATTTGCAGGAGACCAATTACCAAACCTGGAAACTCTAATTCAGTAAACAGGGACAACAGTGAGCATAGTTAGAGAAAATTGCTTATTTTATTACGAGGGAGAGAGGCAAGCCAGGAGAGTTTGAGAACTATAGGAGGCAGAGATGATGTTGACGAGCAAGTCCGTTGCCTAATGAAGTGGTTGTTTTCAAAGGGACCTGGGAAAAATGCAATTTTAGCTACTATGATTGCAACACTGGAGTCTAGTATCACCCCCTGTGTTTACTGGTGGTTATCCCAAAGGACAGGTGATGAGGCAGGGTGAAAATAGTGCCACCCTGAAATTCTGCACAGTTCCTGAGTTGCTACCTATTGGGTATCGTAAAATTCTGAGCAATGTAAAGCAGGTCCAGTAGGACTTGGCTATCCACTTAGCTTTATTTTATTTTTATTTTTATTTTTGATAGTAACATAGAGAGAGAGAGAGAGGCAGAGACACAGGCAGAGGGAGAAGCAGGCTCCATGCACCGGGAGCCCGACGTGGGATTCGATCCCGGATCTCCAGGATCGCGCCCTGGGCCAAAGGCAGGCGCTAAACCGCTGCGCCACCCAGGGATCCCTCCACTTAGCTTTTTTTTTTTTTTTTTTTCCACTTAGCTTTAAAAAAGAAAATCTGCATTAAATTCTATCTGCATTAAATGCTCAGTGTGGTGGAAAGAAAGCTATAACTACATTTCTCATTCTTTTCCATCTTAAGAAGGAGAAGAGCAATCAATGAGACTTTTTATTTACACAAAGTATCATTATTTGTCCTCTGGATCTGAGGGATTGGGAAAATCTTTGTGCATTTGTTTTCCAGTTATCTTAAGAAAAATGTTAACAGAAACAATTAGCCACCCATATTTCTGAGATTTTGTAAATCATAACTGAGGACCCATCTCATGAGGATTTATACCTACTAAAGGATATGGAGTAAGAGTTATGTGTCCTATTATGCCATCGCCAGAACCAGGACACCAAGAACTAGACCTTTGTCACAATCACAATAAATAGTTGGGTGAATTCCTCAACAGCTCATTTGACTATGTAGGCTTTCTAACCCTAATCTGTTGTTCACAAAACAGAAAACTTTCCGGTACACATAGCTGATACTTAATAAAATTTATTTAATTGAATTTAAGTAGACAAAATGAAAAGTTGTTAAAACAATTAGTTGTAGTAAATATGAGTAATTGAATATGATTGCAATGTGATAAAAGATATTAAAAAAGTTTAATTTCTGCATTTCCAATTAAAATAGTTTTACAATAAAGTTTTAAAATCCACTATTAAACCTATTTTTCCATGGACCTGAAAAAGATGTTCAGTCTTCATCTACAGAGGGGGAGTTTGTATAATGGAAACAACAATGACTAGAGTTCCTTTTTTTTTTTTTAAAGATTTTATTTATTTATTCATAGAGATGCAGAGAGAGAGAAAGAGGCAGAGACACAGGCAGAGGGAGAAAAAGGCTCCATGCAGAGAGCCCGACGTGGGACTCGATCCAGGGTCTCCAGATCACACCCTGAGCTGCAGGCGGCGCTAAACCGCTGCACCACCAGGGCTGCCCTAGAGTTCCTTTAAGTTCTGGGTACATGTTAGAATCTAACTGGCTGTATGACTTTGGACAAATCCTTGAGTTCCATTTTCCTCATCTGTGATATTCTCCTTGGTGAGGTTGAAATGATGTTATAAATATGAAAGCAATTCAAAAGGTGTGGGCTAGAAAATAAACTATATAAACCTAATCTCCTTAGTGTCTTTCTTCTTTGGGTCTTTACACAAATGTCATCTTCTTAGTGAGGCCATCCATGGGCACCTTGTCTGAAATGCAGCCCACTGCCAACTCCTTCTTGCTTTGTCCCCTTAGGACTTTTCACCATGTTGCCCAATATATACTCTACTTATTTATTTATGGACTCCCTGCTTCCTAGAATATAAACTCAATGAGAGTGGAGTTTTTTGACTATTTTTTCCCTAGCTAGATCCATAGACATGAATAGGTGTTTATAAATATTTTTAATGGATGCATATAAAAGTAAATGAATAAAAATTCATTTTCAATTTTTTTCTTAATGGCTTTTCATAATGATAAAACATAACCAGAGTCATTACATCAGGGCCTCTGATCATATATGTTAAAATCAACAGACTCCAATGAACAAGTTAAGACACCTACAAAGTGGATGATCCTAGGCATACCTCTCAACCATTTCCTCTCTGTTACATGTCCAAGCCAGTTAGTGACTTCAGCTCCAGTCCTCTGAAAAGATTGTTATCAGCATAAAATATGATTATGTGAGCAAAATGTTTTAAAAAGGTAAAAGCACAAATAAAATATTATAATCTGTATTATTATTAAACAGTGGGATGTCTGGTGCCTTAATGTTTTGTCAGGGACATTAAGCACAGTGGGAGGAAGAGTGACAGTTGCAATGCAAACATCTTCCAAGGAGTGAAGAGAAGGAAGTTATAGCTGGTGTTGGCCTCCCTGCTATGAATGCATTTGGAACCTCAGTCATGAGCAGAGCAGAGCACTGATCACAGAACTTTGGCCAGAAATCAGGGCAGCCCTCAGCATTCATCATGAAACTCTGGAGAGTGGAGTTGTTAGGCAAGCTCAGAAATTCTAGCAAATTAAAATGTGCAGATTAATGTGCATTGTTCAGTACAGCATAAAAGGTACAATTAAAAACATTAACAAATAATCATACATCTGAAAATAATAAATCACTACTTCCTTCAAAATGTCACAAACATAGAAAGTTTCCCCTGACAGATTCCATTGTTCTTTGGGTTACCATTGTTTTGGTATTTTGCCTTTTAGTACCCCTGCATATGATTATCTTTCAAATAACATGATATTTTTAAGTAGTAAAATTCAGAATATACTCTCCACACTTATTTTTCTCTCCCTCAAAATCATTTTATGTTACGTATTGAGAATGGGGCTTGGTGATAAATCTTTTAAAGCGCACTGAGTCAGAAACAAGGCAAGTTTATGGTCTGTGTGTTGGAAAGTGGTATAATGTTTGAAGAACACAACCCTTGGGAATCCCATTTGTCCTGTGTCTCACATGCTGCACAGAGTCTTTAAGGTAGTTTCTCTAGGTGGTTCCAAAATGTGTTTCAGAGTCTGGCCATCTGTGTGGAATGGGTGGATATATGATGCCTTTAGATGTCTACTGTCATGAGTTGATATGTGTAAGGGTTTCTAAACAAAGAGGGATGGGTGAGGAGTGTGTTATAATACCTGGTCTCTCTGTCTCTTCACATGGACTGGGGATTTGTTTTGAGGCCCAGTGGGAAGAGGAATGAAGAACACATTTTGGAAGAACACATATTGATGAAGCAATAATTAGTGAGATGGGGGTTGGGTGTGTATGTGCAATAATGGTATAATGAGTGCAAACTAAAATCCAGGTGAAGCGCTGCACAGAGATGGAGATAAAGCCATCCTTTACCTGGAATTCCTATAACTCTCTCACAGCACGCCATGGTAGCACTGACCCCAAATTCAGATTTGTGCTGAGGGATCCAAGCGTAGCTGTCAACTCAGGGTAGCTCTGTTTGGCAGGCAAGCTTGGATAGCACATTCCCAAAAGAATTGGTGCTGACCCCATCGATATGGGAATCAGAATGGAGGAATGGAAGCAGCCTTGCTCTCAAGCCACATGAGACACCCATAAGGAGAGCCTGTAAGGGCAGCTGTTACACAGGGAGGACGAAGTGCCATTGCAATCTGGGTGTTAGTGTTAACAGAACCTCATCCGCACTCTTAGACACATAGGACTTGGGGGCAATTCTGATTATATAGAAAGTAGTTACCTCCAAGGTTCATTGGAAGGATTAGATAACAATGGGGTAAAGGGTACAGTGCTTCCACACATAGAAGGTAGACATAAATGTATCATTCTTAGAAGATTTCCTAGGAACTTGAATGTAAAAGTGCAGAAAAAATACCCATATTCCTCAGTGTCTTTAAAGACACCTTTGTCCCCTACTTTCTATTTAAGCATCCCTGATGAAACTATAAGGGCTCTAGAGTCTGTGTAGTTGTCCAAGATGGAGTCCAATAGCTTTCTGCATCCCACATAAATAACAGTCTGGACTTCCATAGCCCATTTCATGTCAGAGGACACATAGACACATTGAAATACACTGCATGCTTTTGTCCTCAACCTCACTGGCAATTCTTAAGCATCTTATAAATTAACAGTATCCTTTGAAAGAGATATTTTTTTTTACTTGAAATTGTGTCAATATTAAATGATTAAATCTGAATAAAGTTAGTCATAAACCAATCATCTGGCTTAAAGAAGATTTTTATAGCCAAATTACCATCCCACAGTGGTGTCTTATCCCTTCCTTTCCTTTTGCTCAATGTGCTATTTTTAAAGCCTCTGTAATATTGCCGTCACAAAGGGGCTGGAGGAAAAGGAGTAAAAAGGAAAAGTCTAATGTAATAAAAATACAAATGTAATCAGAAGTTTTATGTTGTCTTGATTACCATCCAAAGCAAAATTGCTCTGAATTATTTAATCATATGCATACCAGGAATGCACTACATTGAAAAACATAAAGTGAAATCAACTGACTCTGTTTTTCCCAGATTTCAACATGTAATTTTGTAGGCTTTCTAAGTAACGCAAATTTATAAAATAGGTGTAAATTAAAATATAGAAAATGCAAGTTATTTCAGACAGATCAATGATTCAAAGGACAAAAATTAAAAAATCAAAGTAAAAAAAAAAGCCTAATATAATAAAAATCAAAATTTATACCAAACATTACAAAATAAAACACTGATCTCTCCCAGGGGTGTGCCACAGCCAGTTCTTCCAGTCCATCTACTGCTGAGAAGTTTTATGTTGCCTTGATTACATCCAAAGCAAAATTGCTCTGAATTATTTAATCATATGCATACCGAGAATGCATTACATTGAAAAATATAAAGTGAAATCAACTGATTCTGTTTTTCCCAGATTTCAATATGCCTTTGTATAGACTAAGTAATATACATTTATAAAGTAGGTGTAAATTAAAATATAGAAAATGCAAGTTATTTCAGTCAGATAATGATTCAAAGGACAAGAATGTGAAACTTTATAGCATTGTACTCAGTCATTGGAAATTCCCATTAGGCCTGAGTAAATATGCTTGTATGTACTGGGTTTCAAAAGCTGTTCAGCTTGGGAGTCACATTTTCTTTTTCTTGTGAGATTTATCCACTCTCTCCAATCCTACTCCTCAACCAAATTTTATTACAATGTATCTAAAATATAGCTATATTTATATTAAAATATAGAATTAGAGCTACATGGGAATCTAAATAACAACCAGTCCAATCCCTCATTTAAAGATGAGAGATATGACTAAATCAAGACAACAAAATAGAGGTAAGAAAGCTGCAGAAGAAAAGTCTGAAGGTATCAGAGGTTGTTTCATGAAGTTTAAGCAAAGAAGCCATTTCTATAATATGAAAGTACAAGGTGAAGCAGCAAGTAAAATGATGTAAAAGCTACAGCAATCTATCCAGAAGGTCTAGTTAAAATCATTAATAAATGTGGCTACACTAAACAGATTTTTCAATGTAAATGATTCATCCTCACATTGGAAGACTGCTATCTAGGACCTTCATTGCTAGAGTGACGTCAATGCCTGGCCTCAAGGCTTCAAAGGACAGGTTGGCTCTCATGTTAGAAGCTAATGCAGCTGGTGACTTCAAGTTGAAGCCAATGCTCATTGACCATTCCTCAAATTCTAGGACCTATAAGCATGATGCTAAATCTACTCTGTCTGTGCTCTATCATGGACAAGCGAAGATGTGCTGGATGACAGCACATCTGTTTACAACATGTTTTTCTTTTTTTTTTTTTTAAGATTTTATTTATTTATTTATTATTCAGAGAGAGTGAAAGAGAGGCAGAGACACAGGAAGAGAGAGAGAAGCAGGCTCCATGCAGGGAGCCCGACGTGGGACTCGATCCCGGGTCTCCAGGATCACACCCTGGGCTGAAGGCGGTGCTAAACCGCTGCTCCACCGGGGAGGCCTTCCAACATGGTTTACTAAATATTTTAAGCATACTGTTGAGAATTACTGATTAGAAAAAGAGTATTACTCTAGAAAATATCTTTGAATTTCAAGTCTTATCATCTAAAAAATGCATTGTGTTAGGGTATAGCTGCCATAGCTAGTGATTCCTCTGATGAATGTACGCAAAGTAAATCGAAAGCCTTCTGGAAAGAGTTCACGCTTCTAGATGCCAGTAACATTTGTAATTCATGGGAAGAGCTAAACAAATATCAGTATTCATAGGAGTTTGGAAGGAGCTGACTGCATCCTCATGGATTACTTTGAGGGGTTCAAGACTTCAGGGGAGGAAGTGCAGATGTGGTTGAAATAGCAAGAGAACTAGAATTTAGAAGTGGAGTCTAAAGATGTAACCAAATTGCTGCCATCTCATGTTAAAACTAACAGAAGTGAAGTTACTTCTTATGGATGAGCAGAGAAAGTAGTTTTTCGAGATGGAAACTAGTCCTGGTTCTGTAAAAGAAGCTGTAAAAATTGTTGAAATGACAACAATGGATTTAAAATATTATATAAACTTAGTTGATAGAGAAGTGGCAGGGTTTGAGAGGAATGATTCCAATTTTGAAAGGAATTCTGTGGGTATATTATTAAACAGCATTATATGCCACAGAGATATCATTCGTGAAAGGGACAATCAATGTGGGAGACTTCATTATTGTATTTTTAAGAAACTGCCATAGACACCTCAACCTTCAGCAACCACCACCCTGAGCGCTTAGCAGCCATCAACTTTGAGGTAACACTCTCCACCAGCAAAGTGTTTATGATTTGCTGCAAGGTCAGATGATGGTTAGCACTTTCAGCAATAAAGTATTTTTTAATTAAGGTGTGTACATTTTTAATCATATAATGTAATTACTCACTTTTTAGACTACATAATAATGTGAACACAACCTTTATTTGCACTAGAAAATAAAAAAAATTCATTTGACTTACTTTATTGTAATATCGGCTTTATTGTGGTGATCTGGAACTGAACACACAGTATCTTTGAGGTATGCCTGTACATGGAAAATATCATTTTATAGTAGTGATTGAGATATTTTTTCATGGTCTGATATGAATAATTGATAAGCTGAAATAATGATACATTCTCTTATATTCATGCATCATGCAAAATAGCAATTCCCACTTCTGGAACATCTGGGCAGCTTTATGCACAGTGGCATTGGTAGGACTTGTATATTATGCTACTATTCCTTCAGAGAAATGTCAGTTACTAGGTGAACATCCTTTGGTGTTGATTTAATCTTTTGAATTACATTTAATATATTAAAATTTATAATAAATGCCAGTTGTTGATTGTTCAGTGATTTTTAAAATAGTAATTATTTCTTGATTCAGTGGCTTCTGTTGCTATAAATCAATCTCACTTGGTGAGCTTGTAGAAAAAAATTGGAGTCCCATGCCAGACGCCAGACTCTGGAGAGAGGGCCTAAGGCATTGGTATTCTTTTTTTTTTTTTAAAGCACTTGACTTCTTGGCTTTTTGGCTAAGATCAAGTGTAAAGCATTCAACTGATTTTAATGTGCAGCCACAGGTGAGCACTGTTTTAGATACTGAGGTATTTTTGGGTAGCATTTTACACCTTTGAGGAGATGTTTTAACCCTTTCAAGTTTTTATGATTCTATTTACTGTATCAAAGTGGGATTAATAATTGATAAATTAGATTCCAAAAACAGGAAATGAATGTAAATAAAGGAGTCTGGAAAGGGCAATGTGCCTCCTCTGGAAGAATACAGTAGTCAAGTGTCAAGATGCAACTATCTTTTTTTTTTTTTTAAGATTTTATTTATTTATTCATGAGAGACAGAGAGAGAGAGAGAGAGAGAGAGAGAGAGAGAGAGAAGCAGAGACACAGGCAGAGGGAGAAGCAGGCTCCATGCAGGGAGCCCGATGTGGGACTCGATCCCAGTTCTCCGGGATCACACCCTGGGCTGAAGGCGGTGCTAAACCCCTGAGCCATCCGGGCTGCCCAGATGCAACTATCCTAACAATAATAATTATTGTGAAGTACTCATTTCAAAAGTAATTTTCTTCCCAATCCATCACCCATATCATTGTTTTGTCCCTTAGATAGTTGCTTATAATCAGATCAAGGGGTTCAAATTCTTTCCCTAAGTAATAGTAATAATCTATATTTTATTTCCACCTAGTAATAGGAAAGGAAGGAAATATATATATTTTTAAATATTTTATTTATTTCTTCATGAGAGACACACAGAGAGAGAGGCAGAGACACAGGCAGAGTGAAGAAGGCTCCATGAACCCATGTGGGACTCGATCCTGGGACTTCAGGATTACGCCCTGGGCCGAAGGCAGATGCTCAACTGCTGAGCCACCCAGATGTCCCAAGAAGGAAATACATTTTGTAAATTGTCTTTTGCTTTATCAAACTTTCTCCATTGTCACGTGGGTCAGAGTATTAAAACATTCATTCAAAAGCTTGAATAGCCTCTGTTGATTTCTTCTACTTTCAGGGAGATTTTAAGGAAAGTAATTAAGCCAAAACTGTCAGAAGCTCCTTACAAGAATTCTTTTCAACAGGGACTTTTGATATAACAACAGTTTGAAAATTAGGCTTGCTTTAATCAGGATAATCTAAAATCAATTATACCCAGCAGCACTGAACAAACATGTCAAACTTTGTTAGTTTGTGAACTGACACTTCTTGCAAAGTGGGTGCCTCTCTAAGTAGACATCAAAGTCCCTCCTTGGTAAGGATTTCCAGGGCTTGGCCTGGACGGCTTGCCATAATGACATGCACAGCCTCACAATTCATCACCATAGATGAATTGGAGATTTCACTTTGAAATCTGCTATTTAAATAATTTTTGATCCTAAAGAGGCCTCTCAAATGTATGATGACTGTAAGTGGGGTGCTTGGTCTGCCTCTTCGCCTCCCTGCCATTTCACCTCCCCCAACCCAACACCATATTACAAATTTTAGTCTAAAAAGTCTAACAAAAGTTAAAAAGTTAAAGAACAGTATAGACATTTATGGCTGATCTGTTCAAAATATCAAGATAGTACTTTTACATAACTTAGCACTTAAAAGTCTTCCAAAAACATCTTCAGATATTGTTCACTCTGCCCAAAGTTTCCCACTCAGGGCAACTGCTAAGTGTCTTTCCCTGTGCCTCTCTGAGGCCTTCTTGCTGTTTTGTTACTTTTTGCCTCTCTTCCTTTCCTTATGGTCCCCATGCTCCTGACAATTTTTCTTTTCCATCTGATAGCTCCCTGGCAATCATGGTTTATCATTTGCTGTCCTTTTTTGAATCAGGTCCCCCAAACCCTCTTTTGGGGGTTGCATACAATTGCCTACCTCATTACATTTTTCCCTTAGCAAAAATCTCTGTAGTGCTCCATAGAGAAGTAAACAGCATACATTTTAGCTTCCTAGGGTCCCTTCCCATACACAGTCCAATATCCCTTTCTTATCCCTCTGAGGTGAATGAGATTTTTCTCAGTTTCACCTGAAGGTAGTACCAGGCTTAGTATGGTTATACCAATCAGTTTTTACTGGCACAACTGGGAGCCAATACACTCATTCTGGGATTTAATTTTTGCCTCCTTTAGGGGTTATACTCCTATAATTAGGGTTAAAATTCTCAAGATGCAGATTGTCACTAAATGCCTTTTTGTCACAACTATGGCCAGTGTACAGCTATCTCCACCCCTCCTGGGGACTATGAAATAGCTGGAGGCAGATATCTGGGTAGTAAAAACTATAATCAACATTGCCATACTTAAAACAGATCAGGGAATCCTGTTTTCAGGCTGAGCCTTGCATTGGTTCAGGGGATAGGGAAACTGCCAATTCCCTTAGCTGGAACTGATGAACTAGATTGTCCCTGCCCACTGATATCTTTCCTCTTATGGATTCAACTTCAGGATAATGAGGTATACGTGGGTACTCTTTTACTTAGGATCTCTGTCATTTTTATTTTTCATTAGTTTAACCAATAGTGAGTATTTAGGTATCCCTCAAAGCTTAGTAAGCTTCAGTCTTTTAAATCATTTTCACAAATTTGGTCCAAGTGTGCCTGATTTTCCAAGCTGTACTTCATAATTCCAGGTAGTTGGCTCTCATTTGGACATACAGTAGAAGAGCATTTCTTTCCTTCTTGTCATCAAGATTATAAGTCCAAGTCTTGTCCAGTCTTGTCATCTTGATTATAAGTCCAATATACAAACTCAAACTTACTCTTCTCCCCATAATTTCATCTCCCAAGGAAGTGATAGTGCTACCTAGCACTGATATGGAGGTTTGGATGACTTTGAATCCATTCATAATCACTATTACTAGACCTTATAAACCAGAAGGCTCCATACTGCAAACAAAGTTGTTTGTTTGTATTGCATATTGTTTTAATAGAGAATTTTTACAGTCATTATCAGAATTCTAGCTTCTCTTGACAGAGTAACAACACTGGGCACTACTGGACCTGTATTCCTTTCTTCTTTAAAAAACATTTTATTTATTTATTTGACAGAGGGAGAAAAAAAGCACAAGCAGGTTGAGTATCAGGGAGAGGGAGAGGGAGAGGGAAAGGGAGAAGCAGGCTCCCTGCTGAGCCCCAGGACCCTGGAATCATGGCTGGAGCTGAAGGCAGACTCCTAACCAATGGAGCCACCCAGGTGTCTCTGGACCTGTCTTCCCATTGAGCAGCAGTTGGTCAGTACAGAGTAGTGGTTGCTTCCTTTAATGGAGCATGTGCTTTTCAGCCAGCAATAGTCCTTCACCACACCTAATTCTTTGGCATTTGGTTGCTTTCAATAATTTATGTTATCTGATTAGCCCTTGGAGACATTTAAATTTGCCCCCCATGGGATAGACTCTTAGCCAGTCTGCAATATTTTCATCTCTAAAAGCACTCAAAGTCATTTCTTCTATACCTGATATAAAACTCTTCAGGATTATTTTTGCATATTCTGTGGAAAAGAACTTGAACTGGTAGGCTTGTAACTGCTTCATTACAAGTTCCATGTTAGGAAAAATAATCCCCAGAACATTCAATGAATCAGGATAAAGATTTAAAATAAGCCTTAGTATATCTGCCATCAGCTGCATTTCCTTCTTTCCTTCTTTCCTCCCTTCTTTCTCCTTCTTTCTTTATATTCCTCTCCAGTTTTCTGTGTTTCCCTCTTTTTTCTTTCTTGCATTTTTTTTAGTGATGCATTTATTAATCAGATTCACAGTGAACATTTTGTGTCGTGCTTGCCCTGGCACAAAGTGATAAGCAAAACAAAATACAGTTTTTATCATCATTACATAGAGGATGGAGGTGGGGTTGGAGAAAGAAGAAAATGACAATTAAGTAAACATATATAAAATATCAGATCATGGGGTCCAGTGTAACTAGGAGTAATGGGAAGGCTTTAAAAGGATTCAAGCTGTTGTGAGGGTATGTGTGTTTGATAGTGTATATGTGTGACATGATAAGATCTGTATTAAAATAACCACTCTTGATCCTGTAAGGAGAAGGGATTACAAAGGATCTAGGCTGATGAAGACAGACTAGCTATGAAAGCTTTTGTAAAATCTAGCTGAGAAAGGATGGCAGCTTGGATGAGGGTGGAAGCAGTGATAATGGAGAGAAGGTGGAGGATTAAAGAGATTTAGAAAGAAAGTCAACAGGCTTTTCTTTACATCAAGGGTGAGATAGAGGAAAGGATCAAGGATGGCTCTGAAGTTTCTGTGGGTTCAATAAGATAGATGTTGCTTGAGGGGAAGATAATTAGATTAGTTTGAGAGATATTTATGGTGTTTTTAGGTTTTTGTCTGGAGATAGAATGTAGGCTATGAGCAGGAATGGCCACATAATTTTCAAGGCCCAGCGCTAAATGAATATGTGGAGCCTTTTATTCAAAAAAGATTAATAATTTCAACATGGCTACAGCAAAGCAGTAAACCAAAGGGTGGCTCTTCTAAGCACAAAGCTTTGTGCTTAGAAAATCTTATATATTGCACACCCTTGAATGTATTATGAATCTGGAGTTTAGAGGAAGTGTCTGGATGGGAAATACACATTTGGGAATGATCATGATATAGGTGGTGAATAAAGGAATGAGTTTGGATAAAACTGCTTAAACAGATTTTAATCAATGAGAAGAAAAGCAAGTCCCAAAGAACTTATGACAATGCTGTAGCTGCAAGAGGATCCAAGAACTCTCACTTCTCAAGAAATCAGAAGTTCATATATGCTGAGTTAAATATCAATTTCTAGGAAATTACTTGGGAGAATTTTTAAAACTTCCTCAATCTAGGGAACTCACGTAATATCGTATAATCCTGATTTTTCTGCACGATGCATCATGCAATTTTAATTGTGCAACCTGTCCAAAACATTAATTCCATGTCAGTGTGGACTCTACAACATTATAGGACCCACTCTGGCTTGAAGCGTGACCATGCTTGTTCGTATCACTTAGGTCCTGCTATAGGTTTGACATCTATAACTGGAGAAGGGGGTGTGGCTGCAAGCTCCTTTCTTTTTTGTTTTACCACTGAACCACTAGTTACTATTTCTGACCCCTGGGTTAAATCCAGTACTAAGGAAGGAAGGAGAAGCAAGGGGGCCAGAAGTCTCCCGCAGGATGGTCTGTGTTGTGTTCTGTTTGGCATTTGTTATTATCTTAGAATCTTAAAAAAAAAAAAGATTTTATTTATTTTAGTTATTTGAGAGAGAGAGAGAGGGCATCACTCAGGAGAGAACAGAGGCGGAATGGCAGAGGGGGAGGGAGAGGAACAAACAGACTCTGCACCTAGCATGCAGCCCGATGTGGGGGCTCCCTCTCACAACCTTGAGATCATGACCTGAGCCAAAATCAAGAGTCAGTCACTTTGGGACACCTGGGTGGCTCTGCCTTCAGCTCAGGGCATGGTCCCAGGGTCCTGGGATCGAGTCCTGCTTTGGGCTCCTTGTGGGGAGCCTGCTTCTCCCTCTGCCTGTGTCTCTGCCTTTGTCTCTCATGAATAAATAAATAAAATATTTAAAAACAAAAAGAGTCCCTCACTTAATTGACTAAGCCACTCAGGTGCCCATATCATCTTAGAATCTTGACAGAAACTTCCATCTCAACTTCTCTTTTTAAGATTTTATTTATTTGTTTATTCATGAGACACACACAGAGAGAGATAGAGAGAGAGAGAAGCAGAGACACAGGCAGAGGGAGACGCAGGCTCCATGCAGGGAGACTGATGTGGGACTTGATCCTGGGTTTCCAGGATCACGCCCTGGGCCGAAGGCAGCACTAAACCACTGACACTGGGGCTGCCCACCATCTCAACTTCTATTATAAAAGAATGTAACAGTGATGTCTCTAACCTGAGGCGTGATTGTAAGAATACTTTGTCCATGGCTATCTGAACAGAAACTGCCAATTGGAACTTTAGTCTTAGACTGAACTGTTTTGGTAGTACTTTAGCTTATTCAAAAGATGCTATGAGATCCAGGAGGCAGGATCTAGTTTCAAGATCAGGGAAGGCTTTCTGGAGCCTGTTATCAGGTAAGAAGAGGGAGCGGGGTGATGAGGTTTGAACTGAGTGTGTTGGGTAGAGAAGTCAGCACATTCAAAGGCATGAGTCAGAGGACAGGGGCACTGGGGGGAAGTGTAAGCTATTCATCACAGCTGATTAGGAGAGAAGGGTTGCTTGTTAAAGGTGAGGCTGAGGGGTTAAGGAGGAGCTAGACAATGAAGGGAGATTGTGCTGGGGAGCAACAGAGAGTCACTGAAAGTTTGTAGACAGAGATGGAGGTGGTAAAATTTGCATTTTCAAAAGATAATCCAGGCTCCAGTATGGGAAATAGACTGGAAGAAGCAGAGACAACAGATAGAAGGCTGTTCTAGTCATTTTTCTCAGCTAAGTCTACTTCTAGTTATTAAATGTATTAAACTGGTCTATTTCCCAATCAGGGTGGTAAGAAAAACAGTTCGTTCTGTGTACCCTATTGCTTAACTATCTTCCTCCAAGAAGCATAGGGAGAATTTGGCGAGTGTAAGGATATCATGAGAGTCTTGAGACTATCATGAGATATCATGATATCTCATGATATCATGAGACTATCATGAGACGTGGGACTCGATCCCGGGACTCCAGGATCACACCCTGGGCCAAAGGCATGCACTAAACCACTGAGCCACCCAGGGATCCCCTAAAGATAGCCCCCCAAATTAAGAATATAGTGTAATTTTCCTTCTTTACATTATGCTTATAAAGTAACTTCTTCAAATTATTTCTCGGTTAATTACTCATCTTTCATATGGATCCTTACTATTACCACTTTCCCCCCTTTTTTTTGGTCTTAGAATATTATAACTGGGAGCTGAGAAGATGGTGGAGGAGTAGGGTCCCCAAGTCACCTGTCCCACAAACTTACCTAGATAACTTTCAAACCATCCTGAAAACCTATGAATTCGTCCTGAGTTTTAAAGAGAGAACAGCTGGAACGCTACAGAGAGAAGGGTTTTCGCTTCTAACAAGGTATGAAAATGAGAAAAAATAAAAAAATAAAAAAGACTCCAGTGAGGGAGGGCACCCCGAGGAGCTGGGCTAAGGGGGGCGGCAAGAGCCCCTGGGACAGGAGAGCCCAGCCCTGGAGAAGTGGGAACTTTAACAATCTTCCCAGATGGAAAGCACTTGCAGGGAACTTGGGCAGGATCCCAGGAGGGGCGGTGGAGCCCCCAGGTTCCCAAGGTCACTAACAGAGGAGGGGCGCCCCAGCAGAGAGTGCTGCAACCCCTTTACCCATTGCAGTAAAGGGCTGGAGTGCGTCCAGCGGGGTCTCGGGAGCAGCTCAGGCAGCAGCTCCATGAAGAGGGGGCTGCGCTGCCCGGGAGCACAATTCCAGGGGCGCAGGCCCTGGAGCTCAGGGTGCCCGGGACACAGCCCAGGATCCTGCGCTCCCCCCGGGACAGGTGGAGGCGGGGAGGGCCCAGGACAGCAAGGATACTCCTGCCGCCGGGCGCCCCCCAGCTGTGCAGATCAGCGCCCCCTGCCCCGGGAGCATCCAGGTCCCTGCGGACTGGGAGCTGCGGTAGTTACTGCGGGAGCTGACTCTAGGGCTGGAGAGCTGGCCGCAGCCAGTGGGGTTGTCCCTCCTGGTGTCACCCTGTGCCTGGGATGGAGCGGGGCCACCAAGGAATAGAGGCCTCATGGGATAAATAGCTCCCACTGAGCAGTGCACCTGGCAGGGGGCGGGGCATCTCCCCCAGGTGCCCACACCTGAGAATCAGCAAAGCAGGCCCCAGAAGACCAGCTGGAAGGACAGGGGAAGAGCAAGTTCTTGACCGAGCAGTGCTGGAAAGCTCCAGGGGAGGTTGAGGGATATCCTATTTTTTTTTTCTTTTTCCAGTACAACTCGTTTTTATATCAGACTGTAAATTTCCATTTTTTCTCTTTTCCCACCTTAACTACAATATTTTACCACCTCTTCATTTTTTAAAAAAAATTATTTATTATTTATTCATGAGAGACACACACACACACAGAGGCAGAGACTCAGGCAGAGGGAGAAGCAGGCGCCATGCAGGGAGCCCCTTGTGGGACTCGATCCTGGGTCCCCAGGATCAGGCCCTGGGCTGAAGGTGGTGCTAAACCGCTGAGCCACCCAGGCTGCCCCCTACCTCTTGATTTTTAAGATTCTTCCTTTTTGACTTTCATATTTCTACAATTACAGGTCCTATATATATTTTCCACTTCTAGATTCCCTTCCACATAACCAACTTAATTTTGGGAGATATACAAGATATTAGTTTTTGTTTGTGTTTTTTGTTTTCTCTGCCTTATTTTGTTCTACAATGGCAGAAGTTAATACCTTCTAAAACATGACCAGCATGCACCCAGAACCATGTGGTATGCCATGCTGGTTCATTCTGTGAGATTCCTCATTCCCATTCTGCCCCCCTCTTTTATCTCATTTATGTTTTGGTGGTCAATGTTGGGGCTCTCTACAAGTATTTCTGGTTTATATAAATTTGGGACTGAACATCTTCTAACATACAGAACTTAATATATTCAGAACCAAGAGAATCACCTTCTAGAACCCCTCAGGTAGACTGCATTCTCCCTCCACTATAACTTCGTCATCACCACCACTGTCTTCCAGTCCTCCCCCCTACTCCCCTCCCCCCCTTTTTTTCTCTTCTTCTTTGGGGTTCTTGGCCTTTTATTTTTTACTACTTTGTTTCAAAATTTGTTTTTCACTTTAGTGGTCCTTTTGTTTTATATCATTTTGATCTTTGTTTTCAATTTCTGGTCTCTGACCTTGGCAGAGAAATAGCAAAATGACTAGAAAGAACTCACCACAAAAGAAAGAATCAGAAACAGTACTCTCTGCCACAGAGTTACAGAATTTGGATTACAATTCAGTGTCAGAAAGCCAATTCAGAAGCACAGTTATAAAGCTACTGGTGGCTCTGGAAAAAAGCATAAAGAAATCAAGGGACTTCATGACTACAGAATTTAGATCTAATCAGGCCAAAATTAAAAATCAATTAAATGAGATGCAATCCAAACTGGAGGTCCTAATGACGAGGGTTAGTGAGGTAGAAGATAGAGTGAGTGACACAGAAGACAAATTGTTGGCAAGGAAGGAAGCTGAGGAAAAACGAGAAAAACCATTAAAAGACCACGAGGAAAGGTTAATGGAAATAAATGACAGCCTTAGAAGGAAAAATCTATGTATAACTGGGGTTCCAGAGGACGCTGAGAGGGACAGAGGACCAGAAAGCATATTTGAACAAATCATAGCTGAGAACGTCCCTAATTTGGGGAGGAAAACAGGCATTCAGATCCAGGGGATAGAGAGGATCCCTCCTCCCCAAATCAATAAATCAATAAAAACCGTTCAACACCTCAACACCTAATAGTTGCAAACTTGCAAATTCCAAAGATAAAGAGAAAATCCTTAAAGCAGTGAAAGACAAGAGATCCCTAATTTATATGGGGAGAAATATTAGACTAATAGCAGACCTCTCCACAGAGACCTGGCAGGCCAGAAAGGGCTGGCAGGATATATTCAGGGTCCTAAATGAGAAGAACATGCAGCCAAGAATACTCTATCCAGCAAGGCTCTCATTCAGAATAGAAGGGGAGATAAAGACCTTCCAAGATAGGCAGAAACTGAAAGAATATATATGTGACCACCAAACCAACTCTGTAAAAGAAAGAGGAAGCCCAAAGAAATAATCCACAAAAACAGGGATTGAATAGGTATTATGATGACACAAAATTCATATCTTTCAATAGCAACTCTGAACATGAATGGGCTAAATGATCCCATCAAAAGACGCTGAGAGGGTTTCAGACTGGATAAAAAAAGCAAGACCCATCCATTTGCTGTCTACAAGAGACTCATTTTAGACCTAAGGACACCTACAGCCTGAAAGTGAAAGGCTGGAGAACATCTACCATTCAAATTGATCCTTAAGGAAAGCTGGGGTAGCAATCCTCATATCAGATAAATTAAAGTTTATCCCAAAGACTGTAGTAAGAGACGAAGAGGGACACTCTATCACACTCTATCATACTTAAAGGGTCTATCCAACAAGAGGACCTAACAATCATGAATATTTATGCCCCTAATGTGGGAGCTGCCAAGTATATCAATCAATTAATAACCAAAGCAAACACATACTTAGCTAATAATACACTAATACTGGGAGACTTCAACACAGCACTTCTGTAAATGACAGATATTTTAAGCACAACATCTCCAAAGAAACAACAGATATTTTATTTTATTTTATTTTATTTTATTTATTTTTATTTTATTCTGAAACAAGAGCTTTAAATGATACACTGGACCAGATGGATTTCAGAGATATTTACAGAACTTTGCATCCGAATACAACTGAATCACATTCTTCTCAAGTGCACATGGACATGGAACTTTCTCCAGAATAGACCACGTAATGGGTCACAAATCAGGTCTCAACTGATACTAAAAGATTGGGATTGTACCATAATGCTTTGAAACTTGAACTCAATCAAAAGAAGAAATTTGGAAGATACTCAAACACGTGGAAGTTAAAGAGCATCCTGCTAAAAGATGAAAGGGTCAGCCAGGAAATTAGAGAAGAATTAAAAAGATTCATGGAAACTAATGAAAATGAAGATACAACCGTTCAAAATCTTTGGGATACAGCAAAAGCAGTCCTAAGAGGGAAATACATTGAATACAAGCATCCCTCAAAAAAAAATTAGAAAAAACTCAAATACACAAGCTAACTTCGCATCTAAAGGAACTGGAGGAAGAACAGCAAATAAAAACTACACCAAGCAGAAGAAGAGATTTAATAAGGATTCGAGCAGAACTCAATGAAATAGAGACCAGAAGAACTGTAGAACAGATCAACAAAACCAGGAGTGGGTTCTTTGAAAGAATTTATAAGATAGATAAACCATTAGCCTGCCTTATTAAAAAGAAGAGATAGAAGACTCAAATCACAAATGAAAGAGGAGAGATCACAACCAATACCAAGGAAATACAAAGGATTTTAAAAACATATTATGAACAGCTATATGCCAATAAATTAGGTGATCTAGAAGAAATGGACACATTTCTGGAAAACCACAAACTACCAAAACTGGAACAGGAAGAAATAGAAAACCTGAACAGGCCAATAACCAGGGAGGAAATTGAAGCAGTCATCAAAAACCTCCTAAGATACAAAAGTCCAGGGCTTCCCAGGGGAATTATCAAACATTTAAAGAAGAAAAATACCTATTCTACTAAAGCTGTTCTGAAAGATAGAAAGGGATGGAGTACTTCCAAACTCGTTTTATGAGGCCAGCGTCACCTTAATTCCAAAACCAGACAAAGACCCCACCAAAAAGGAGAATTATAGACCAATATCCCTGATGAACACAGATGCAAAAATTCTCAACAAGATACTAGCCAGTAGGATCCAACAGTACATTAAGATTATTCACCATGACCAAGTGGCATTTATCCCTGGGATGCAAGGCTAGTTCAACACTTGTAAAGCAATCAACGTGATAGATCATATCAACAAGAGAAAAAACAAGAACCATATGATCCTCTCAATAGATACAGAGAAGGCATTTGACAAAATACAGCATCCATTCCTGATCAAAACTTTTCAGAGCGTAGGGATAGAGGGAACATTACTCAGCATCTTAAAAGCCATCTACGAAAAGCCCACAGCAAATACCATTCTCAATGGGGAAGCACTGGGAGCCTTTCTCCTAAAATCAGGAACAAGACAGGGATGTCCACTCTCACCCCTGCTATTCAAC
The DNA here is from genome assembly GCF_003254725.2 of Canis lupus dingo. NCBI lineage: Eukaryota > Metazoa > Chordata > Mammalia > Carnivora > Canidae > Canis > Canis lupus. Next base: position 15,968,365 of record NC_064269.1, on the reverse strand, counting down.
ATAGTACTGGAAGTCCTAGCCTCATCAATCAGACAACAACAACAGCAACAACAACAGCAACAACAACAACAACAACAAAAGGCATTCAAATTGACAAAGGAGAAGTCAAACTCAACTTCTTTGCAGATGACATGATACTGTACATAGAAAATCCAGAAGAGTCTACCCCAAGATTGCTAGAACTCATACAGCAATTTGGCAGTGTGGCAGGATACAAAATCAATGCCCAGAAATCAGTGGCATTTCTATATACTAACAATGGGACTGAAGAAAGAGAAATTAAGGAATCAATCCCATTTACAATTGCACCCAAAAGCATAAGATACCTAGGAATAAACCTAACCAAAGAGGTAAAGGATCTATATCCTAAAAACTACAGAACACTTCTGAAAGAAATTGAGGAAGACACAAAGAGACGGAAAAATATTCCATGCTCATGGATTGGAAGAATTAATACTGTGAAAATGTCAATGCTACCCAGGGCAATTTACACATTTAATGCAATCCCTATCAAAATACTATGGACTTTCTTCAGAGAGTTGGAACAAATCATCTTAAGATTTGTGTGGAATCAGAAAAGACCCCGAATAGCCAGGGGAATATTGAAAAAGAAAACCAGAGCCAGGGGCATCACAATGCCAAATTTCAAGTTGTACTACAAAGCTGTGATCATCAAGACAGTGAAGTACTGGCACAAAAACAGACACATAGATCAATGGAACAGAATAGAGAACCCAGAAGTGGACCCTGAACTCTATGGTCAACTAATATTCGACAAAGCAGGAAAGACTATCCACCGGAAAAAGGACAATCTCTTCAATAAATGGTGCTGGGAATATTGGACAGCCACATGCAGAAGAATAAAACTAGACTACTCTCTTACACCAGACATACAGATAAACTCAAAATGGATGAAAGAATCCATCAAAATCCTAGAGGAGAATACAGGCAATACCCTTTTTGAAATTGGCCACAGCAACTTCTTGCAAGATACATATATATGAAGGCAAGAGAAACAAAAGCAAAAATGAACTATATTGGAACTTAAGATAAAAAGCTTCTGCACAGCAAAGAAACAGTCAACAAAACTGAAAGACAACCTACAGAATGGGAGAAGATATTTGCAAATGACATATCAGATAAAGGGCTAGTATCCAAGATCTATAAAGAACTTAATAAATTCAACACTCAAGAAACAATCCAATCATGAAATGGGCAAAAGACATGAACAGAAATTTCACCAAAGAAGACATACACATGACCAACAGGCACATGAGAAATAGCTCTGCATCACTGGCCATCAGGTAAATACAAATCAAAACCGCAATGAGAAACCACCTCACACCAGTGAGAATGGTGAAAATTAACAAGACAGGAAACCACAAATGTTGGAGAGGATGTGGAGAAAAGGGAACCCTCTTACACTGTTGGTGGGAATGTGAACTGGTGCAGCCACTCTGGAAAACTGTGTGGAGGTTCCTCAAAGAGTTAAAAATAGAGCTACCCTATGACCCAGCAATTGCAGTGCTGGGGATTTACCCCAAAGATTCAGATGCAATGAAACGCCGGGACACCTGCACCCGATGTTTCTAGCAGCAATGTCCATAATAGCCAAACTGTGGAAGAAGCCTCGGTGTCCATTGAAAAATGAATGGATAAAGAAGATGTGGCTTATGTATACAATGGAATATTACTCAGCCATTAGAAATGACAAATACCCACCATTTGCTTCAACGTGGATGGAACTGGAGGGTATTATGCTGAGTGAAGTAAGTCAATGGGAGAAGGACAATCATCATATGGTTTCACTCATACGGAGAACATAAGAAATAGTGAAATGGATTATAAGTGAAAAGAGGGAACTGAAAAATTAGAGAGGATGACAAAACATGAGAGACTCCTAACTCTGGGAAACGAACAAGGGGTAGTGGACAGGGAGGTGGGCGGGGGGATGGGGTGACTGGGTGACGGGCACTGAGGAGGGGCACTTGACAGGATGGGCACTGGGTGTTATACTATATGTTGGCAAATAGAACTCCAATTAAAAATATACAAAAAATATTATAACTGTATTGTGTTCAATTAATTTTTTATTGGATTCTTCTGTTTCTTGGGCAGGACAAGGAAGACCACAAAATGTCTTATTATAAAGTATTTGGTTTGTTAAATTGAGTGAATTGAGTCTTTCTAATAGAACATTTTTAGGAGGCCAGCAAATGGAATATTATAACCTCAACTTCCAAATAGCAAATGGTTGCATTTTAATTCTGATGCTGACGGTATATTAGTACATATCCTAATAGCTAAAGGTTTAGCTCCATACTTGATCCCCCACGTCCCTCTGACTTACTTATTTCTTTCAGTGTGTGTCCATGAAGTGAATATTTTCTACACTATTTCTCTCTTACTTTTGGTTTCAGTTCAACAGGATCTCATCCCTGTTGACAAAGGATATTTGGTAGAGATAGGATAAAGAAGTCTAAAAATTGTCAAATAAATTGCTTCAGATTAACAACATTCTGAGTGTCTCAGAATACCACTGTTGAATTGAAAAGAAGTAAAACATGAACATTGTATCATGATCATGGCAACATCTGACATTTCTACAAAGCAATTAATATTTTGGGAACTTAAAAACATATTTATAAGGTCTCTGCTGTGTTTATACATTGAAAATCTCCACTGGAATAATTAATTTCCATTTGGCCACTTCTTTAGAATAGCCACCTTTTAGAAAAGAAATGAATGGCACTACTTGCCATAAATAGTAGAGATTAACAGGACAAATTAAGCTAAATAAAATGACCTAGTAGAATCTCAATAACACTTTGAGATGATTATTCTAATGTTAAAAAAAAAACTGGTTAAACCTACTTATCAGAAGGTGCCATTTAATATTAAAGTGTTTTTTCAAACTTTCATACTCCTAAAATTTCAAGAAACTTATAAATTAAAATTTTAAATGAGGTAAATGGATGAGAGTTTCTCCTTAGAATAAAAATAAACAACTCAATTGTTTCATAATTTACACTTGCCTTTACTTTGATTTGGTTCCTTACTCAAATGCCTTTATTCTGCAGAAGATTTATATTTTCAACTATCTGGAATTTATTTTGAGTAAATTGAAAAATCAGTGGAAAGAGACAGAAAAGAGTTAATAAAAATCAAGGAATCAGCCTAGTTTGGTGGATAGGGTATCTAGTCTCAGCTTTTCTGACAGCTTAGCAGTGTATGATCTTGGTCAAATCGTAGAATATTTTGACTAGCCTTAAAAATGAAAGATTGGAGTTAAAACATCCCTTCCCCTCCAATACATTTCTGACTCTATGTTTACCTAGTGCAATTTTTCTAATTCCATCGCTGTAACTCTCTAGCAATGAGAGAATATTTATAGAAACACATTGAATTATTTTGGTGTTACTTACACTTGAAAAAAATTAGTTGAGTTGATAGGTAACATGATGAAAGGCAGAAGAGTAAAGAGTTAAGCACTGGACCACAGTTAAGAGTATTGAGGAGGAATGTATTATGGTAAGATTGTGCCAGAAGAGGTAGTGGAGAACCAGAAAACAAAGATATGCACTTAGGAAAGGGAGTTATGAAAAGTGCATAGGTGTTGAGTAGGATGAGAGAAGAGTAAGAATGATTAAATTTTATGAGAGGGCCCTTCATGTGGCTCAAGAGCAATCTAAACATTCTGCTGAGTAAGGCTTTGGTCTGTGAATATGTAGATAGAACATTCATTTAATGTGAAACTGTAAAATGCTGGGGTTAAAAAGAGGAAGGTGATTTTAAGGGAAAATGGGGTCAGCCCAAATGTTTTTTTGATAATCTGGAAATTGGAAATGATTCAACAGTTGAATGTATTAGAAAAGGAGAGAATGAAGCTGGGAACAAAGCGTCTCAGAGATCTGGAGAGTATAGACTTCAGAACACAGGCAGGGAAGATATATAATAGACAATTAATTATTCACTATTTGTAGTAGAAAACAATTAAGTTGGCCATGTAATTTGTTCCAAAGAGTGGAATGTAATCTGAAGTGATTTGTGTCACTTATGGGAAAAGATGGTTCACTAGCTGGTATATCTGTCCTTCTCTCTCCCCTGTCTACACAGTCAGGAAGAAAAAATACTGAGATAATGAAATACTGTGCTTGAAAGAACCCTAATTCTTAGTAGTGGAGGAGAGCCAGTAGGCTACACTCAGAGCCACTAGAGCACATAGGACTTTATATTGACAATAATTAAATTGTAAGCCACTGAGATTTTCTTTTTTATAGCAGCCAAATAGTTACTAAAACAAATTGGTACTAGATGTGGAGGTTTCATAAGTACACAATATTGGCTTCATATTCAGGTATTAGATGATCCACACTTGCATTAACACTTGATATGATCAGTCTTTTCAATTTTAGTCCTTCTAATAGGAGTGTTTATTTCAGTGTCTTTCTTCATACTTCCCCAGTGACTAATAATGTTTAGCATCTTTTAAAAAATTTTATTTAAAATAAATTAACATATAGTGTATTGTTAGTTTCAAAGGTAGACTTTAGTGATTCATCAGCTTCATATAACACTCAGTGCTCATTAAATCAAGTATTCTCCTTAATGCCCATCACCCAGTTACCCCATCCTCTCACCCACCTCCCTTCCAGCAACCCTCAGTTTGTTTCCTATAGTTAGGAGTCTCTTATGGTTTGTCTCCCTATCTGATTTCAACTTATTTTATTTTTGATAATTATCTGTCTCTGGCTTATTTCGCTTAGCATAATATCCTCTAGTTCCATCCACATTGTTACAAATGGGAAGATTTCATTTTTTTGATGACTGAGTAATATTCTATTGTATATATATAGACCACTTCTTCTTTATCCATTCATCTGTCAGTGGACATCTGGGCTCTTTATGGTTTGGCTATTGTGGATATTGTTGCTATAAACACTAGGGTGCAGGTGCCCCTTTGAATCATTATTTGTATCCTTTGGATAAATACTTAGTAGTGCAATTGCTGGGTTGTGGGGTAGCTCTATTTTTAACTTTTTGAGAAACCTCCATACTCTTTTCTAGAGTGACTGTACCAGTTTGCATTCCTATTTCAATAGTGTAAGAGGATTCCCCTTTCTCTGAATCCTCACCAATATCTGTTGTTTCCTGACTTATTAATTCTAGCCATTCTGATTTGTGTGAGGTGGTATCTCATTGTGGTTTTGATTTGTATTTCCCTGATACTGAGTGATGTTGAACATTTTTTTTCATGTGTCTATTGGCCATTTCTATGTCTTCTTCTTTGGAGAAATGTCTGTTCATGTCTTCTGCCCATTTCTTGATTGGATTATTTGTTCTTTGGGTGTTGAGTTTGATAAATTCTTTATAGATCTTGGATCCTAGCCCTTTATCTGATAAGACATTTGCAAATATCTTCTTCTGTTCTATTGGTTGCCTTTGGTTTTGTTGGCTGTTTCCTTTGCAAAAGCTTTCTAACTTGATGAAGTCCCATAGTTCATTTTTGCTTTTGTTTCCCCTGCCTTCATAGATGTATCTTGCAAGAAGTTGCTTTGGCCAAGTTCAAAAAGGGTGTTGCCTGTGTTCTCCTCTAGTATTTTGATGGATTCTTGTCTCACATTTAGATCTTTCAACCATTTTCAGTTTATCTGTGTGTTTGGTGTAAGAGAGTGGTCTAGTTTCATTCTTCTGCACATGGCTGTCCAATTTTCCCAGCACCATTTATTGAAGAGATTGTCCTTTTTCCGGTGGATAGTCTTTCCTGCTTTGTCAAATATTAGTTGACCACAGAGTTGAGGGCCCATTTCTGGGTTCTCTATTCTGTTCCATTGATCTATGTGTCTGTTTTTGTGCCAGTACCACACTATTTTGATGATCACAGCTTTGTAATACAACTTGAAGTTTGGAATTGTGACACCTTTAGTTTTGGTTTTCTTTTTCAACATTCCTTCAACTATTTGGGGTGTTTTATGGTTCCATACAAATTTTAGGATTATTTGTTCCAGCACTGTGAAAAATATTGATGATATTTTGTTAGGGATTGCATTGAATGTGTAGATTGGTTTGGGTAGCATAGACATTTTAACAATTTTTGTTCTTCCAATCCATGAGCATGGAACAGTTTTCCATTTCTTTGTTTCTTCCTCAATTTCTTTCATAAGTGTTCCATAGTTTTCAGAGTACAGATCCTTTACCTCTTTGGTTAGGTTTATTCCTAGTTATCTTATGGCTTTTGGTGCAATTGTAAATGGGATTGGTTTCTTAATTTCTCTTCTTTCTGTCTCATCATTTGGCATCTTTTTATATGCTTATTTGATTTCTTTGTTTTCTTTGGAGTAATGTCTGTTCAAACCTTTTGTCCATTTCTATCTTAATTGAGTTTTTATTTTGCCGTTATTGAGTTTTGAGTACTTTATACATTTTGGATGCAAGTACTTTATGAGGAATGTGATTTGCAAATATTTTCTCTTAGTGTGTGTCTTATATTTCCATTTTCTTTTTTTTAAAGGTTTTATTTATTTGAGAGAGAAAGTGTTTGAGAGAGAACACACTTGCACAGGAGTCAGGGAGTAGCAACAGGAGAAGGAGACGTAGACTCCCCACTGAGCAGAGAGCCCAATGCAGGGTTCAATGCCAGGACCCTGGGATCATGACCTGAGCTGAAAGCAGACACTCAACTGACTGAGCACCCCTCCATTTTCTTAATAGTATATTTTGAAACTTTTAATTTTGAAGTTGTGCAACTTTTATATTATGGTGGTAGTTTAATGGGTTTATACATATATAAAATATTATCATATTGTATATTTTAAATATGTACTGTTTATTGTTGGTTAATTATACCTCAATAAATCTATTTTAAAAAGGGAAGAGAAATAGAGTCCAGTAATTCAGGGTCTTCAAGGATTTAAAAATTAATTGCTTCCAGATCTCTCCTCTGGCCCCCTTACTTTCGTAAAAGAAGCAATCTCTGTAAAATTTTCAGTTAAATTAAATGTCTCAGTGCAAAGAGGAGACTAAGGATGTGGTCTTTCTATCCACTGTGCTAGACAGGTAATCACAGTAAAATTGTTAGGAGAGATATGGTAGGAACCAGCAAAGAGAAAAATAAATAAATCAAGTTGAGAATTATATCTAAGATAAACTTTGAGTGTGGCTACTAGCACACGGAAAAAATTGCAATCAGAAATAAGAAGGCTACTAGGTTTCTGGAGGAATGATATTGCCAATAGAACTCAGAACATGGAATAAAAAACCTTTTACTGTCAAAACTTAGAATCATTGTCGTGTTCCTGGGTAAACAGAAGGTAATTTTGAAAACTGTCCAACTCTTAAGAAGAGTGTTAGGATAGGTCACAGAGAACCACAGACAAGGCAGTTCTTTGCAGAAGGCAACAATACCAAGGAAGTTTTTATACTGTGAGGGCAGGGAGACTCCATCGTCTTTTCCTCATAATTCAGAATTGGTATAAATGAGTTACTGCTTTCTATTTCCCATTCTTCCTATTTCAGAAGGAGCATCCAGTGTCACTGTCCTGTCTCTGTTCTCTCATTGCATACTGAGCATGTACTGAAGGATAGAACCTGCATTTCAATTCATTGGAAAAACCTGGAATACTGTGCCATGGATTTAATGGATAGGATTTGGAAACTGGATTTTCATAACTTTTTAAAGGTATGAAAAGTGGATTTCTCAATTTTATAGAGCAGAGTATGGGTAAGTAACATGCCTACACAGCTAGTGAAAGAACACTGGATGCCATATTTAAGAGGGCTGGGTCTTTAGATTGCCTATTTGTGGAGAGATGGAAGGAGGGATCAAATGGATGTTTGCTAACTAAAATGCAGACTGTGACAGAGACTATTAATAATGCTGAGCAATGGCTATGTGTTGGATCTCCATTTTCCAGGCTTCTTGTGATTAAATTGGCCATCTGATTAGTTCTGGACAGTGATCAGACTAATATGATCAGACTGACACATGCCACTTCTGGGCTAAGGAGTTAAATATCTGATTCACCTTTCTCAAGTACTCTTTGTGTGCTTGAAAGCAAAGGGCTTCAGGATGGCTTGACAACATGAGGTAAGGAACCCGGATTCTTGAATTTCAGCCGGAGGAATGCTATCCAACTTTTATTGGACTTTACGTAAGTGAAAAAGAAATTTGTATTATGTTAAGCCACTGAGATTTTGGAGAAGTTTACTGCAGTGACTAGAATTAATCATTCTGACCAATGCCATATTCAACACCACTGTTGGATAAAGATGCCTCCACATTCTCTGTACTCAGTCACTTTGAAGATAATAGCTGTGAAGCTATCACGTCCACATTTCCCAAAGATTTATAATGTAGTTTTTCTGTGGTTTTAAAGGGAAGAAGATGACATACAGCACTGATTTAATATACTTTTTCTTTTGAAAACAAGAGTAGAAGGTTGCTATCTTCGTGTTGGAAAGTATGACATGGTAAGTCAAAGAATTATTATTTATGATTTCGGGGCATATTATTCTTTATTTTTGTTTATGCCTTTTTAAGAAATGTTTTTGAGTGCAGTTGACACAATATTACATTTGTTTCAGGTATACAGCACAGTGATTCAACCTCTCTATACATTATGCTATGCTCACCACATCTGTAGGGTGACAGAAGAGGGAGTGTAGTTCCTTGATAAAATTTCTAAACAAGGACCAAATAACTGAAGGAGAAGGGATATATCACTTGAAAACATAGGATCTAAAGTCAGATTCTCTGTCCACTCATTAGCTGTGTGGACTTCGGGCAAGTTACTCAACCACCTTCTGCCTTGTAAATTTTTTTTTTTTTTGCCTTGTAAAATTTAAAGAAATTTTATTCTTACCTCAAAGAGTTGTTATGAGAATTAAATGATTTAATGTTATATGATAAAAAATTTAGTTGGCCTTTGTTCCTGGTTCTTTGGAATTTTCTTTTATTCATAGCAGGCTTCTTGGACTGTATCTGTGTTTGTACCAATAAGGTAACTCATGATGGGCCTGCGGATAGTTTCAGGATGGTGGCTGGTCATGCCAAAGTCCAACCATGTGATTAGAGTGTTGGGGCACTGGGCCATATGACAACAGTCCAACCTCCTGATCTTTGGGGAGGTAGACTAGAGACTAAGCTCAGTGACATGGCCAGTGACTCAATTAAACATTCTTATGTAATAAAACCATGATAAAAACTGGTTGTCCAGAGCATGGGTGAGTTTCCCTAGTTGGTAACGGGCATTGTTTCCTGAGAACTCAGAAGCTTCATGTTTAGGACCCTCCCAGACTATGTCCTATGAATCTCTGCTTTTGGCTGGTCTTGATTTCTATTCTTTATAATAAAATTGTAATTGTAAGTGTAGTGCTCACCTGAGTGCCATGTGCTGTTCTAGAGAATTATTGAATCTGAGGGATAGTGGAAACCTTCAATTTATACCTAGGTAGTCAGAAGTGTGGGTGGTCTTGGAACTTTCAAGCTTATTGTTGGAACATGAAATGAGGGAAGTCTTGTAGGCTACAGTGTTCTTCACCAGTGAAGTCTGTTAGAATTGCACTGTAGTTAATATACGTAAGGCTTTTTAGAATAGTGCCTTGCCCAGAGTAACTATTTAGGAAAAGTTAGCCAATACTATTAAGCTGTAAAATATTACCCATGCAGGAGCATTGATCATTTAAAGAATCAATCTCATATGAACATAGAATTACAATATTTTAGTGCTAGAAGAGACTTTGCAAATTTATATTCTGAAGTGATTTTGACTTAGTTCCAAAATCTTGTTAATAAGAGAGTTAAGGCTGAAACCCCAGTGTTTGAAGACAAGACCATTATATAAAACATGCATTAGGTTACACATATTTAAAATGGGGCTAATTTGAAACTATATCCTAGTAGTAGGAACATTTTTGGGGATCTTTCCAGCACATACCTCCTTTCTCTGATAACCCATTTATCTGCGGCCAAAGATGGAACCCTGATAGCCATATTCAAACTACATGACTGAATCCTTGGTTACAGTCAGTGGACTATGGTAGACAACTACCAGGTTTTTATTTCTCAGAATTTGGAATTTGATTAGAAAAGCATTATATATTCTTGTAAACTGGAGACAAGGCAGCTGAGGACAATGTGCAGGCTGACTCTGTGAAGTCAGGTATGAAGAGAGAAAGAGACAAAAGAAATAAACACACAAATAGAGGCAAAAATAGAGTAGTGACCTGGGTCATTTCTTTACCTGCACACTCCCTTTTACAGGATCAGGCTTCATTTCTTGCCCTTTGATTTTGTGGGACACCCTAGCTCTTTTCCAATAAATTCTTCTTGTTTGCTCATGCATATTGGAAGTGGATTTTGTTTATTGCAACTCATAGCCTTGATTAAGTAACACCTTGAGAAGTCTCTTAAAAGGATGAACTGAAACAAAAGGTGCATATTGCTGTTACTGTGATTTTTACTGTGGACATAGGGAGCAAGGGTGGGGGTAAGGAGACAGAATAGTGAAGAGTAGTATGCCAAGGCCTTAGATTTAATGGGAACACTGTAACATGAGCTGTCTTAAAGCTTCAATGTCCTCAACTGAAATATAATTACATAAGACTCCTTTGAATGTGGATGAAAGGATGGAAGAGATGTGGTCTAAGGTCAAGAAAGCAATTGACAATTCTGCTGTCTTATTTAAGACAAAACTGGGTTAAGCAATAACTATAGTTCTCCAATGCCATTATAAAATATAATAAAACTGTTGGTGAAAAATAGAAAACATGAGGATCGTATCTCAGGTGATTGTACTCAATCAAAACCAGCATTTTTTACAAACAATTTTGTTATTTTGAAGGAAAATCCAACAGTTATCACAAAGCTTATGTTCTATTGCATGCTTGAAAGAAAAAAAAAAAGATTTATCTCCTTAAAAAAAAAAAAGATTTATTTCCTTAAGTGGTGGGCCTTATCAAGCTAAAATAATCACTGCAAACAATGGATCTGAGAATCAAATTTGAAAAGGTAGATGTTTGCCAGGTTATCTTTCTTCACTGTTGAAAAAGGGTCAACTAATTTTATTTGTTAAAAAAGATGTCCTAACAAAATACACAATTGAATAGTATTCATGGTCCAAAGAATATTTTTTCTAGGTATGTGGTCTACTCAAAGAAGGCAAGAGAAGCATGGCCCTAATTTTTATCTTCAAAAGATAAAAGGGTCACTGGATTAGGGCAGCTGAACAAGGGAGGTACACAACTGGAACCTATATTCTGCTCCCTTTCCTTACATCCATGCTTTATTAATTTTCTTTTTTTTTCTTTTCCCCTTTCCTCAGATTTTTTTCTATGTTGTAAGTAAAAAATATGAGGTTCCATCAATGTGAAGATATTTTACAGAGTGGCAAATTTTCAGGAGGGTATTTCTTCCTCATATGAAGATCAAATAAGGGGGTAGATATTTTTGGCATCTTAAGGTCTGTAAATCATATAACTACACAGATCTTTTAAAGAAGACTTTGTCTACCTGCCTTATAGAATCAAGACTTAGAATGAATAAAAAATATGGTTCCTATTTTCTTAAAGAATTTTCTTAAATAATTCAAGGGAGATTTTCCTAAAAATTAAAAAAAAATTTATTTTCTTAAAGAATTCTAGGGAAGTCTCTTTCATAATGAATCATTTCCTTAAAGGATTTTTAAAGAATTTTCTTAAAATCATTGTCTTAAGAACTCTACAGGAAGTTTTTATCATTTTTTTAATCATTTAATTTTCTTAAAGAATTCTAGGGAAAAATTTAAAAATCTATTTGGAAGAGCATGCTAGTCAGAAAAATTTTATAAGTAACTTCTATATTTCATGCTATCATTAAAGGTATGTATTTAATAATAAGACTATATTTTCAATTGTAGCAAGTCAGCTTTCAGTTGTCCATGCTACTGGAGGGAACCAGTACTTTAGATAATCCAAAAAAAACAATTGCTTTTGGAATATGATTTTGTGTTTTATTTAAAGTTGATTTTTATTAATTGAAAATCTAGAATAAATGAAGTACGACATCCTACTGTAAAGGCTCAGCTTAGAGGGTCAGGAATTTTGCTTACATAACTCTTAGAATTCTCCCTTGCTTCATTTTCTGAGTGGTGGACACACAGTAGACTTTTCTCCCTGGATTCATAGTTATATATCCTCCTTGGTGGGGGAAAAAGTTATTGCTTTAGTTTTAAAAATCTTCTTGGGGAGCTCATGGGAAGTTGAAAAAGAAAATGAATGAAAAGAATCAATGTACTCCATAAAAGTCAGTGATTTTGAATTGAAATATAGTGAAAAATAGCTACATAATACCCTTTCCATAATTTCCTTCTTAGGCTATATAATAACAAATTTTCTTGCCTTTCCTCACTCATTCTAATTTCCTATACTTTTCGATTTCTGTTATTATTTATTTCAATTACCTTAATATAAGACACTCAAACTGAACATGGCTTTTAAATGAAGTTCTTGCTATAAAAATCATAAAACTTTTAAGAATTGTACATTTATATTTTTGATGTTTAAATTGAAGAAGTCATTCAAACATTATTTGTCTCTAACATTATATTAAATCAAACATTTACAATAAAAGTATATTAAACATTTTGGAAGTTTGGGCTGTTGCATTTTTTTTTCATGGTACCATTTATATGGCAAAGAATATAGCTGATTCTCACAGATAATGATTACTGAAGAGTTAGAAGAAATAAGTTGGAGTGGATAGAAATGTATTTCATACTTCACCAAGATCTGTTTTACTGCAAATAATCCAACTACAAATATTATTTACAATAAACATTCTAATAAATACTATATTTCTGGTGTATATTATTATAGTAAATATTATTATAGCTTCTAGTAAATATTATTATACCTCTTTTATAAAGAAAAAGTGATTCAGAGTCACACAGAGAACTTATGTTCATATAATTAAGGATTGGGATTAGGATTCAAACCCAGGTCTGTTTAATTCCAAAGTCAATGTTTTTCACATTGTACTTTTTGACCTTATGAATTCATTTGCATCTATTCTCTTATAATGTTTTGAGTTGGTTTCCATGTCAGGAGAAAACTGCCAATGATGCAATGAGCTGTGAACTGATTCCCAGAAACAGGTATTAATCACCAGCAATGTGAGTGAATAAGTGCATGAATTTTTAATGTCTGTGTCAGGAAAAGATATTCTTGATAATGACATGGCTCTCTGTCTCTGTCTCTGTCTTTCTTTCTCTGCCAAATGGGGAAGTGAAAATTCTTGCCCAAGTATTCTAGTTGGATTTTTCTCTGAAAAGTAATTGTGATTATTGTTCACTTTCCTCCTTTGTAATCTATTTAGGGAATTGAAAAGGAGCATAATCAGCATTGAAGTAGTTAAGATAACTTAGAAATTAGTACAAGCTGACAGAATTAGTTTGTTAACCTTTTTGTCTAGGGTTTTCTTTTTTCTTTTGTAAATGGCTGAAAATCTCATTTCTAAAAATATTTATTGGCTTTGATAGCTTGCTGTCCTCTGTACCTCTTTCAGTACAGATTTAGTAAAGAATGCCATTAAAGTAGCAAATGACAAAGCCATTGTTTACCAGAAACATGCCTTTTGAACCCAGAATAACAAATAACTTTAATGCAGTTGATATTCCAGAGACATTAAAAGCTTTCTATTCAAATTGAAAAGAAAAAAAGCCCTTTCTTATAATTAGTAATATCATTAAAACTCCTTCATAAATATTCATTTAAATTTTCCCTTAGTGTAAAATATAACATTTTATCTGACTTGTCATGTATATGAAAATATTATATGTATATTTGAGTTTGAAAAATGTGTTACCTCAAGTACCTGAATATTCTTTTGTAGAAATAAAGAAGTGATTTTGGAAGAAGGGTCTATGGAAAACTAATATTTTAAATATTATGATAAACTCATAAATTGTCTCTAAACATCTTGCAACTGCAAATACGAAGACAGAAGTCTCATTTTGGCACTAGGTTGTATTGCCAATTGCTCCTGAAAATATTTTCTGGTTGTTGTTGTTTTTCTAGCTGTTGTTATTTTTAGAATTCTTAAGGATATTTTTCAATCATCAAATATTCTTTGAAGAATCAACATTATTTACTTTGGTAGTGTTAATGAAAATCTCCTAAAAATTTATTTCTTAAGTTTCTGATTTTTTGGTACCTGTGAAAGCCTTAGCTCAATTATTTGGTAATTATGTTTGTTATTATAAAAATGAGTTATTGTATCACCTAGAAAAACCTAAATATAATCAGGTGATCCCAAGATTCATTGCCAGATTTCTATGCCTGGAGTATGTTTATTATTTTGAGCATATTAAGGTTTTTTCCATAACCTCTTTACCCACTTGTGGATCTTCAATTTTTTTTTTTTTAAATTTCTTTGCTGTTATCAATGCAGCTGTTTCTAGTAATTCAATGGAAGTTTCTTCATTCAGCATGATTGGGAAAGACAGTTTATCTCCAATGAAAAAGTTGATAAAAGTAGGAGCTATAAAAATGTTACATAATACAATAAATATTTCACTTGAATAAAACATGTACATATTTCTGTTGGTCGATATTTTCATGTAAGACAAGGCTTATTCCTTGTGTAAGGATTTGTAATTGGAATTCCTTACTTTCTTACATAAGCCAGACACATAATTAATTGCATCAGGCAATTCCATTTTGACATTGAAGAGTTTCCATTGGCCTGGTATGGAACTAATTATACTTGTTATAATTATGCTTAAAATTAGAATTCAATAGTCATAGGTAATGCAGCATATTATTAAGTATTATTGGTTAATATTAGAGTTTGAAGACCTGTAGTCATTGGCTATTATAATAATTTGCTACAAACCTATAGCTTAAAACAACAAAAATTTATTATTTTACAGTTCACACACACATGTAGGTTAAAAGTCCAATGTGCATCTCACTGGACCAAAATCAAGGTGTCAGCAGGTGGTGTTCCTGTCTGGAGGCTCTAGGAAAGAATATTTCTATTCCCCCCACCCCCCAGCTTCTATAGGCTGCCCATGTTCCTTGGCTTATGCCCTGCTTTCTCCATCTTTAAAGCCAGTCACATTGAATTTCTCTGACCATTTATTCATAATTACATCATTCCTGTTTCTATAGCTGGGAGAGGTTTTCTACTCTAGAAGACCTATGTGACCAGATTGATCCCTCTTCCTTTTTAGTAATCTCCATCTCAAGCACAGGCAACAAAAGCAAAACTACAGGGGGACTACATCAAAATAAAAGGCTTCTGCACAGCAAAGGAAGCCATCAACATAATGAAAAGGTAACCTATGGAATGGGAGAAAATATTTTCAAACAACATATCTGATAAGGTGTTAATATCCAAAATATATAAAGAACTCATATAACCCAAAGGCAAAAAAAAAAAAAAGGCAAAAATGGACAAAGGATCTGAATAGATATTTTTCCAAAGAAGATATACAAATGGACAATAAGTATATGAAAAGTTTTTCAACATCACTAATCATTATGGAAATGAAAATAAAAAAACAATGAGATATCACCTTAAACTGGTAAGGATGGCTATTATCAAAGAAAACAAGAGATACATCAATAGAGAAATCATCTAGGCAAAAAATCAGTAAGAAAACAATGTATTTGAATGACACATTAGACTAGATGGACATAATATATATAGAACATTTCATTCCAATGCAACAGAATACAGTCTTTTCAAGTGCATATGGAACATTCTCCAGAATAGATTGCATTTTAGGCCACAAAACCAGTCTCAATACATTTAAGAAGACTAAAGTCAGACCATACATCTTTTCTGGATCACAATGGTATGAAACTAAAATCAAACAGAAGAAAAACACTGGAAACCCACAAATATATAGAGGCTAAATAACACAATTCTAAAAAACCAACTGGTTGGTGAAAAATAAAATCAAAGAAGAAAAAATAATACATAAAGAGATGAAAATGAAAACACAATGGCCCAAAAATCTTTGGGATGCAGGAAAAGCAGTTCTGAGAGGAAAATATGTGGTGATACAGGACTACTTCAAGAAGCAAGAAAGAGCTCAAATAAATAGTCTAACTTTATACCTCAAAGAATTAGTAAAAGAGGAAAAAACAAAGACCAAGGAAGACAAAAGGAAGAAAATAATGAAGATCAGAGCAGAAATAAATAGCACAGGGACTAAAAAAAGAAAGAGCAAATGACATATCAGATAAAGGGCTAGTATCCAAGATCTATAAAAAACTAATCAAACTTAACACCTAAGAAACAATCCAGTCATGAAATGGGGAGAAGACATGAACAGACATTTCTCCAAAGAAAACCTACACTTGCCGAACAAGCACATGAAAAATGGCCCACATCATTTGCCATCAGGGCAATACAAATCAAAACCACAATGAGATACCTACTTTATACTGGTGAGAATGGCTAAAATTATTAACAAGACAGGAAACAACAAATGTTGGTAAGGATGTGGGGAAAGATAGACTCTCTTGCACTGTTGGTGGGAATGCAAGTTGGTGCAGCCACTCTGGAAAACAGTGTGGAGGTTCTTCAAGAAGCTAAAAATAGAGCTACCCTATGACCCAGCAATTGCACTCCTGGGTATTTACCCCAAGGATATAGAGGTAGTGAAATGATGGGACACCTGCACCCCAATGTTCATAGCAGCAATGTCCACAATAGCCAAACTGTGGAAGGAGCCTCGGTGTCCTTTGACAGATGCATGGATAAAGATGTGGTCTATATATACAATGGAATATTACTCAGCCACCAGAAAGGATGAATAACTACCATTTACTTCGACGTGGATGGAACTGGAGGGTATTATGCTGAGTGAAATAAGTCAATCAGAGAAAGACAATTATCATATGGTTTCACTCATATGTGGAATGTAAAAAATAGTAAAAAGGGACTATAAGGGAAAGGAGGGAAGCTGAGTGGGGAAAAATGAGAGAGGAAGACAAACTACACGAGACTCCTAACTGGGAAAAAAAGGGTTGCAGAAGGGGAGATGTGTGGGGCAATGAGGTAACTGGGTGACAGGCCCTAAGGAAGGCACTCGATGCTATACTATATGTTGGCAAATTGAATTTAAATAAAACATAAAAAAGAAAGAAAGAGAAAAAAGAAAGAAAGAAAAAAGTCAATAAAACCAAGATCTAGTTTTTGAAAGGATAAACAAAATGGATAAATCCTTATCCAGACTCACCAAGAAAAAAAAAAAAAAAAGAAAACTCAAATAAAATTGAAAATGAAAGAGAAGAGGAGAAGTACTATGGAAAATTATATGTCAATAAATTGGGAAACCTAGAAAAAGATGGATAAATTCCTAGAAACATGCAATCTTCCAAACTGAATCAGGAAGAAAAAATCTGAACAGACCAATTACTAGTAATGAAATTGAATTGTTAATAATAACAACTTTAAAAATATAAAAGTTCAGGACCAGATGGATTCAGAAGTGAATTATACCAAACATTTTTTTTTTGAATTCTACCAAACATTTAAAGAAGAGCTAATAGTTGTTCTCAAACTACTAAAAAAAAAAAGAGCAATCTTGGGAAAGAACAAAGCTAGAGGTATAACAATTCTAGATTTAAAACTATACTATGGGGCACCTGGGTGGCTCAGTGGTTGAGTGTCTGCCTTTGGCTCAGGTCATGATCCCAGGGTCCAGGTATCAAGTCCTGCTTCTGTCTATGTCTCTGCCTCTCTCTGTGTCTCTCATGAATGAATAAATAAATAAAATCTTAAAAAAAACAACAACCCTCAAAACCCCCAAACTATACTACAAAGCTGTAGTAATCAAAATAGCATGCTGTTGGCAAATGTATAGACACATAGATCAACAGAACAGAATAGAGAGCCCAGAAATAAAATCCATGCTTATATGGCCAATTAATTTATGACAAGGGAGACAAGAATATATACTGTGGAAAAAAAAGAACCAGTCACTTCAATAAATAGTGCTGGGAACACTAGACAACTGTATGCAAAAGAATGAAACTGGACTACTTTCTAATACCATTCACAAAAATAAACTCAAAATGGATTTAAAGATCTAAACATGAGACCTGAACCCATAAAAATTCTAGAATAGACCACAGACAGTGATTTCTCTGACATCAAATATAGTAACATTTTTCTATATATGTCTCCTCAAGCAAGGAAATAAAAGCAGAAATAAACTATTGGGACTACATCAAAATAAAATCTTTTGCAATGTAAAGTAAACTATTAACAAAACAAAAAGGTAATCTAGTGAATAATAGAATATTTGCAAATGATATATCTGATAAGGGGTTAATATCCAAAATATATAATGAACCTATACAACTCAATATAAAAAAACAATCTAATTAAAACAGGGGCAAAGGACTTGAACAGATACTTTTCTAAAGAAGACAAACATATGACCAATGGACACATGAAAAGATGCTCAACATCTAATCATGAGGGAATTGCAAATCAAAACCACAATGAGAGGGGATCCCTGGGTGGCTCAGCAGTTTAGCACCTGCCTTTGGCCTAGGGCCTGATCCTGGAGTCCCCGGATCGAGTCATCGGGCTCCCTGCATGAAGCCTGCTTCTCCCTCTGCCTGTGTCTCTGCCTCTCTCTCTCTCTCTCTCTCTCTCTGTGTCTCTCATGAATAAATAAATAAAATCTTTTTTAAGAAAAACCACAATGAGATACCACTTTGCGCTTGTCAGAATGGCTAAAATAAAAAAGACAAATAACAAATGTTGGTGAGGATATGAAGAAAAAGTAACACTGCACCATAAATTAGTGCAGCCACAGTGGAAAGCAGTTTGGAGGTTTCTCAAAAAATTAAAAATTGAAATACCACATGATCTAATAATTCTATTATGGGCATTTACCCAAAGAAAATGAAAATACTAATTCAAAAAGATATATGCACTTCTAGGTTTATTGTAACATTATTTATAATAGTCAAGGTCTGGAAGCAACTTAAGTGTCCATCAGATGAATGGATAAGGAGGATGGAATAATACTGTATTGTATACTTGAAATTTGCTAAGAGAGTAAATGTTAAGTGTTCTCACCACACATAACAATGGTAACTATCTGAAGTGATGGATGTCTTAATTAGCTTGATTGTGGTAATCCTTTCCCAATGTATATGTACACCAAGTCATCATGTTGTAGGCTTTAAATGTGTAAAATTTTAATTTGTCAAGTATACCTCAATAAAGCTGGAAAATTAATCATATTGGCAAAATCTCTTTTTCCATATAAGATAACATATTCATAGGTTTAAAGAATTAGGACATGGGTATCTTTGGGGGGACCATTATTATGCCTATCACATTCTGCTCTACAGCCCCCCAAAACTCATGTCCATCTCACATACAAAATGCACTCACCCCATCACAATGTCCCCCAAAGTCTCAACCAATTATAGCATCAACTTAAAGTCTAAAATCTCATCAGCATCAAAGTCCAAATCCCATTATCTAAATTTTCTGTATTCAATATGGGAGAGGCTATTGGTATAATCCAGCCAAGGACAGAAATCTCCATTTGTGTATCAATGGAACTCAAGACACAAGTTACCTGCTCTGAAAATACAATGGTGGGATAGGCATAATAAAGATTCCAGTTCTAAAGATATCAGGAGCATATCCTTTTATTCTTCCCTTTGTTCCTCTAAAATTTTACGAACTCTACTCACTGCTTAATTCGAAGGCATTTCCACATTTTTAGGTATTTATTAGAGCAGTACTCCACCTTAATCAACCCTCCTTTCTCCCACCCCATTCAGAAAGCCTATACTTTTTGGAGCCATATATTAATTTTACCTATTACAGAATATTATGTAAATGAAGCCATACAGTATAAACTCTGTCTGGCTTTTTTTTTGGGGGGGGGGCACATCATCAGCATAATGTTTTGGATTTTCATTTAAGTTTTTGGTGTTAGTAGTTAATTTTATACTGAGCAATATTCTATTGTATGAACATGCCACAATATGTTTTTCTCTTCCTGCTTGGGATGTTCTCAGGTTTTGGTTGGAATAAATTGCTATGAACATTCCTTTAATAAGTCAATCTATGAATATGTATTTTTCTTTCTTTTGATTAAATAATCATGAAATTGCTGTGTCATTCTATAGACATATGCTTAGAAATTGCTTATATAATTTTATACTTGTGAAATAGTATGGTATAAAAAGTTTGCTTGCTCTATACATTCATCAACACTTGGAACGATCAGTCTGTTAGGTTCCTAACAGGTATTAGTGGTAAATCATTGTAGTTAAATTTAAATTTATTCTATCCTGATGACTAATGATGTCAAGCATCTTCTTATTTCTCTTCTCTTCCTCAACTACTAAGACTTCTTCATTATC
This sequence comes from Canis lupus dingo, assembly GCF_003254725.2. Lineage (NCBI taxonomy): Eukaryota > Metazoa > Chordata > Mammalia > Carnivora > Canidae > Canis > Canis lupus. The sequence continues at coordinate 15,947,974 of NC_064269.1, read as the reverse complement.
ATTGGTTTTCATATTTTTGTATCATATATTATATGTGTTATTTTTATATTATACCCTAATATAGTTTCTTATTCTCATCTTGCTTGGGGTACATTGTGTTTCTTGGTTCTATAAATAATAATTTTTGACAAATCTGGACATTTTTAAGCTATTACTTATATAAATATTTTATTTGTCCCTTCCTTTTGGCACTTACTTACACATATGCTACACCATATGATACTGTCCTATAAGTTTTAAGACTTTTTTGTTTTTTTGTGCCTGTCTTCTCCCTTCATTTTGCATATTTTCTACCTGCTTTGTTTTCAGTTCTTGGTCTTTTCCTCTGAAGTACCTAATTCCACTAAATATAATTTTTTTGGAGTCAGATATATTGAAATATAATATATACACAGTAAAATTAATTTTTTTGTGTATTTCTTATTTCAGTGAATCTACTTCTGATATTGTATTTTTCATTTCAAGGAGTTCTAATTGATATTGTTTTTCCATTTTTTCTGATTTTTTCACATTTTAAAATTTTAATATATTTTTAGTAGTGGTTTTAAAAATCTTTATCTGTTTATTATCATCTTTATTATTTCTGTCTTGTTTCTGTTGACTGATTTTCCTCCTGGTTTTGGCTCACCTTTTTCTGTTTCACTTGTCTAATTCTTGAGTAGTTTAGATTTTACATCCAACCTTTAAAAGGTCTTTGTTCTGGCAGTAGATAATTTCTTGAAGAATGGTTTGATTCTCTGGGCTTTTGTTTTCTTTCTGAGATTTGTTACGGTGCATTCAGAATACTTTCATGCTAGGGCTAGGTTAGCCTTACCCCTAAGAAGTGGCCTTTGTGTTCTCCTGAATGCCTCAGGTGTTCAGTGAGGTTTCTTTTTCTGGTTGACTAAAATTTGGGTATCTCCCAACTGTGTACACTGTGACATTTTTCCCCTCCAGTAGTTGTTCTTTATTATGCTTCATATGTCTCACTCCCAACCTATGTGTGGTTTATTTTTAATTATTTATTTTTAAATATTTCATTTATTTATTTCAGAGAGAGAGTGTGCAAGCATGAGTGGGGTGGGGGGAAGGGCAAAAGGAGAAGCAGACTCTCTGATGAGCAGGAAGCCCAATGTGGAGCTTGATCCCAGAACCCTGGAATCAGGGATGACCTGAGAGGAAGGCAGATGCTTAACTGACTGAGCCACCCAGGAACCCCTTATGTGTGGTTGATAGTCAATCAAAGACTCAAGAGGATCTTATAGTGATTTCTGGAGTTCTTTTTTTTTTTTTTTTTTTTTTACATGCTTTTCCCCTTCTGTTCTCTAAATTCTAGCTAGCATTTGGCTTCATTTCTCAGAACTCTGCTATCTCCTCAAGACAGTGGTACCTCTGTGTCCATTTGTGTTTCTCTTTTTATGCAGCAGTCCAGAATGTGCCTTCAGGTAAAAAGCCCAGGCAATTGTGTAGTTTATCTCATTTATCTTATTTCTCTCAGAATTATAATCCTATGCAGTCTCTTGTCCAGTGTATGGAATATATTAGTATATTCTTGTTTTGTATAAGGGCTAATGAGGTACCAGTTACTCTGTTATGGCAGGATACCATGATGAGTTTTTGAATGCATACCTCAAGCTATCACTTAATCAGTCAAAAGGCATGGCATCTACTATGAAATCTTGAGAATCAGATTATAGTCTAAATAATTTTCTTCATAAATCTCTAATAAAAGTATTAAAACTTAAATCATTATTCAGGTAATTACTGCATTATTTATAGATGATGCAAGATAATCCTTATATTATCATTATTTTTAAAGACTTTTTTTTGAGAGGTATAGAATATGTGAGTGGGGGGAGGGGCAGAGGGAAAAGGAGAAAGAGAATTTTGAGCAGACTCTGCCCACAGCACACAGCCTGACTTGGGGGCTTGATCTCACAACCCAGAGATCATGATCTGAGCTGAAACTAAGAGTCAGATGCTTAACCAACTGAGCCACCCAGGTACCCCTAGTTATTATTTTGATGAAATATGGGTTTCCCAACTAAATGGAGATGTAAAAAATTGGCAGGGTTCAGATAAGTCACTCCAATGCTTAAGAGACTACATTCAATGACCTAATTGGCATATAAAAAGATAGATGTTTATTTAGCTTTTGGAAGAGCAACTTAAGAAAGACAAGTTACCAAATTCTGAAAAGGTCATGATACGAAGGTTATAACCACTTGTTCTTATACTCCACTAAGAATATAAATACCTTAAAAAAATAAAGGTAAGATTTACATAATATACAAAATTAGGTAATATCCTCCAAAAGTTTTCTAAATAGTTTTAAATTGCTGGGGATGTTGTGAAATCTTTCTCTGCTTGAGAAATGAACAAATAGGCATTTTCTTTGCAGCATGATTTAGATGTGAGGTTAGCAGTAAGTTAAACAAACTATCCAGGTTCCTTTCAGGCCTCTGATTCTAATTGTATTAAGGAGATTTTCTTCTGCTTCCTGACAGCTGTCTTCCTAGATTTTATAGAATTGCTCTTTTCTTATTTTGTTTTCTCAGTAGGAAGATGCTTTTATGATATTTTCCTTTCAGTTGCCAGGGGTTTTTAAGATAGCAATACATGAGAGTTCTTCATTAATTCTTTTTTTCTGAGCAGGAAGTATTTTTTTACAAAAACAAATACCAGTACCTATATTTGCATGCACAATCAAATATTTATGGGGCTTGTTGCAGCAGAATTGAGAACAAACTGTCTCCATATTTTAGTTTAATTTTCAGGCAAATTTTCTTCTTAAACGAAAAGTGATCAATTGATGTGATTTTTTTTTTTTTTTACAAATGTTAAAAAACTTCCAACTATTGCAGAACAGTAATTCCTTTTTTATAATAAGATATCTGCCTGTGGAAAACAATCATTTTAAAAGAGGAGCTTTATTTCAGTACCCCTTTTGAAAATTATTTATCACTTTAGGTTTTCTAAGACATGACTTGAAAATTATATTGGCACAGAATATATGTTTTTCCACAAGAAGAGAACTCAGTAGTTGTTTTTCAGCCAGAGGAAATAGTAATGTTCTCGACAATTGTTCTAAGGGAATGATCAAGTTCAAATCCTTAGAGGATATATAAAGCAGTATTGGATTTACAAAAAAAAAAAAAAAAAAGCTTTTACCTGGCACAAAAAATAGAGCTCTCACTTATTACTATCTTTCCTCTGGCTAGTATTTGTTCCATATTTTTATATGTTCCACATACATGCTTATTGGATGCTTTTTTTTACATAACACGATATTAGATCGTGAAACTCCATATCCTCTCAAATATCTCCCTAATTAATTAGTACAGCAATACAGTCTTCCTATTTAAATCAGCCTAATGATTAAAAGTTTTTTTTTTGATGGGAAGAGTAGATAATAGGTGCAATGGTTTTTAGACTGCATCCATACAGTTTGAAAGAAGAGGTAATTGGCAGATCAGAGGAAGCAGAGATAAATGGTTTCCTTATTCATCTCTCACAGATTACTTTTTGGATTAAGTAGTTAATTGTTACTTAGCAAGTCATCTGTAGAAATTGAGCCTCAGGGGCTAATATATCTCTTGAAGGCAAGCTTATTTTTGGAGAAATTCTGACACAAAAAGCTACTCCCTAATAGTGTTTTTAATGGGCCCTCAGAGGTTAGGAGGAAGAATACTAGAACCTAGGACTTGTAGGAAGAGTTGAGAGGACCCTAAAATGACATTGATTGTCTGGGCTGACTTGATGAATCTAACATCTGATTTATAGTGGTATCTCCTTCTAATTTTACCATTTTGTGCCAATCTCTCCTGATTGTATAGACTCAGTTGTAAGGGAGAACATTCCCAGACAGAAGGCAGCATGTTAATTACTATTATTTCAAGACAATAGGGTAGACCTAGCAGAGTCTCTTCTCCTAGTACTGCTAAAAAAAACCCTGACTGACCACTGGCCACAGTACTTAGCAGGCATGAGAGAAGAGGGTTATAGAAATGTATGCCAGCAGGTAGTGTGTTGGTATACACGAATATCTATCTAAAGGAGTAGAGTATTGGAAACAAACTCAACTGGTTTTGGTAGAAGTAGTCTTTCCATATTATGGTTAGTTGAACACTGAAGTTCTACTTCACGAAGTCTTCAGGATCAGGACATGGACGAGACATATTTAGGGTAAGTATTACAATGGTAGCTCAAATATAACACTCTGAATGTCTGTTAAAGAAGTTATGGCATGTTGTCCTGTATTAGAGTTATTTAAGAGCTAGACTAGGAGATGCTGGAAGGCAGGGAGAGTGTTTTATTAATCTCTGCATTCATATAATGCTTACTCCAGTGTTTTATTCCCACAGGAAGCTCAATCAGGGTTTTCTGAATTGAATTTAATATATTATTATATCTTCTGACTCTAGCTCCAAATAACTTATGTAAAACACATAATAATGATGTTTGATGCATCCTACTGCAATAGAATTCAAATCTAATAACAAAGAGATTACCCATGGGCTGTATAGGATAAAGACTGGTTAATTACTTCATAATTAGGAATTATGAAGGTGAAGATATGGTGAGACTGAAACTTCTCTTTAAAAGGCAAAAAAAAAAAAAAAAGAAAAAAAAGAAAAAATTCTTTCTCTTTGTAGATAAAAAAATGAGTGCAATTTTCTGATGAATGGGGAAAACTTTGTCTTCATTATTCCCAATTCCTCCTTTTTATTTTTTATTTTTATTTTTATTTTTTATTGAAGTTCGATTTGCCAACATATAGTATAACACCCAGTGCTCATTCCATCAAGTGCCCTCCTCAGTGCCTGTCACCCAGTTACCCCATCCCCCCACCTGCCTCCCCTTCCACTACCCTTTGTTCATTTCCCAGAGTTAGGAGTCTCATGTTTTGTCAACCTCTCTAATTTTTCCCATTCATTTTCCCTCATTTCCCTTATAATCCCTTTCACTATTTTTTATATTCCTCCTATGAGTGAAACCATCTGATGATTGTCTTTCTCCGATTGACTTAGTTCACTCCGCATAATACCCTCCAGTTCCATCCATGAAGCAAATGGTGGGTATTCATCCTTTCTAATGCCTGAGTAGTATTCCATTGTATATATACCAATTCCACCTTTTTAAAGTGAGGCAATGAATTAACTTTGTTATTTTCTGAAACATTAAAAATGATTTTAAAAAACACTTCAATTTCTTTTAAAGTCTCTCTCTCTCTTCCAGCATCCTCCTAAACTCATATCATTTACTTTTCCAAAGGAAGATAAAGAGTTATGCCACTCATCTCAAAACCAAAACATATTCTGGCTTTACAATAACTTTTTGGAGAGCAAGGAAAGGTAATCTTTCAAATAACTGGGAATATTATTTACATATTGAGTGAAAATAACAGTTATATATCTCATGAACAATAAGAGTATATCCCATAAAGTCATGTTTCAAGTCTTCGACCAATTCTCTGATACATAGAGATGAAGGCACATACAATAGGTATAACTATATGTTCAAATGTAAATGTGATAAAATAGTCTTTATGTTCTTTTTATATTGAATAGTTGAAAATACATAACAGAAAATTTGTTTGCTTATGGTAGAAGAGAATCAAATGTTAATTTATTCATTTCAAGCTATTTACTGGTATATTCTTTGTTCAGGGTCTTTGGTAATAACCACTATTTTTTTGGTTCTTAATGTAGAAAGAGATCATAATGTTTGTTTTTCCCTTCATTCTCTGAATAAAATTAGATCCATATTTAAATTCCACAGAGGTTTGCACTTATTAGCTCTATGATCTTGGGCAAGTTATTTGGTTTTTTTGAGCTTCAGTTTCATTATCTGTAACATGAAGCTAATATTTACTTTGTAGTATTAAATAGTATTTAATACTTTGTAGTATTAAATAGTATGTAGGGATTAAATAGTATATTAAAAATGCAGTTGACCCCTGAACAACATGGAGGTTAGGGATATTATTCCTCTCCCCCACCATGAAGGAAGTTAAAAATCCACCCATTCTACATCAAAAATCTATGTATAACTTATGACTCCCAAAAGCTTATCTATTAATAGCTTACTATTGACCTGAAGCCTTACTGATAATGTAAAAAGCTTATTAATACATACTTGGTATGTTATATGTATTATATACTGCATTCTTTTTTTAGAAAAAGACTTATTTATTTTAGAGACAGAGTGGGAGGGAGAGAGGAAGAATATCAAGCAGATTCTGCAGTCATGGAACTCAGTGCAGAGCCTGACTTGGGGCTTGATCCCAGGACTCCAAGACTGTGGCCTGAGCCAAAACCAAGAGTCAGATGCTCAACCAGCTATGCCACCTAGGCACCCCTATATACTGCATTCTTATAATAATGTAAGCTAGAGAAATAATAATGTTATTAAGAGAACCATAAGGAAGAGAAAATACACTTATAGTATTATACTGTATTTATATGTAAAAATCCACATATAAATGGATCCATACTATTCAAACCTTTGTTGTTCAAGAGTCAACTGTACTTATCTTAGAGATCAGGAACATAATGATGCTTAATAAACATTATCATCCTTCAAATTTTACATTTTGCTTATTTAAAGACTTTTATTATCTTTCTAACATAATTTAGTCTAACCAAAAACATACTGGCAAATTGGGTGTGGTCTACTTTTCTCTCTTAGAAGCATATTCAGATTTGAGAGGAATAACTTAGAGCAGCCATTCAATGAAGTGGCAAGACAGCACATTCCCCTAAGAGATACAAAGCTGAAATGAGAACCTATCAGATAAGAATAGAGAAAATGGAAGTCAGTCTACAAAATTTGCTCTCAGCTACCTCTCATGTATTTCTGTTCCCTAGCCTTTTCCCCCACACCTCCTTTTTCCCTGTCTTAAATTCATACATTAAGAAAAGGCATGTCTCTTCAACAAGGGAACTTTCATGAAAACAAACAGAAAGGAATTGAAGTCTATTGTAATGCAAGAAGAAGTGAAAATTATTTTTCTGAGGTTAGTGGGTAAGTTAGACATCAAAGTAACTCTTTAATACTAGGGCTATTATTAGAAAAGAGATGGCATGGACAAAAACATCCTCAAACTTTGTTACATTAAGCATTTTTATTATGTTTCTTTACCAATAATTTACCTCAGAATTTGTAGTAAAATTTTTCTTTTTAAACATCTCAGTGTAATGGCTGGATTCGTAAGTAGTAGCAATGAGAAGGAATGGATCTGGCTATTTACCCTCTTCTAATATCCGTGTCATCTTCTTACTTATTATACAACAAAGAAATAATAATGGTGATAGCAAATAAATATGTACTACTCACTGTTTATAAGACACTATTTAAAGGGTTTGCCTCAAAACAATTTTATGCTGTAGGTATAATTATTATCATCTCCATTTTACAGCTGTACAAACTGTCACAACAAAGTTAAGTTACCTAGTCAAGGTCACAGTGTTAAATGGCAAAGCCTGGATTCGAGTAGAGGCATTCTGGCTACAAAATGTTGCCTCTTGCCTCTTTTTTTTTTTTTTTTTTTTGAGATTTTATTTATTTATTCATAAGAGACGCACAGAGAAAGGCAGAGACATAGGCAGAGGGAGAAGCAGGCTCTCTGCTTGGAGCCTTATGTGGGACTTGATCCCAGGGTCCTGGGATCACCACCTGAGCCAAAAGCAGATGCTCAACTTCTGAGCCACTCAGGTGTCCTGTCTCTTGCCTCTTAATCATTACTTTATTTTGTCTCATCTTGGTTGGCAAATGGGAGCAGAGGAGAAAAGGATGTGCAATGGATACTAATTATAAGAAGAATATTGGCTTCTTTTAGACTTTAGGTATTGTGCCATTTAGGTAGGCTAAATGGCCATTCAAATATTGGAAGAGTTATTTTCTTTGTTAGGGTAGAAGAGTTCTAGATAAGATGCAAGTTTTATAACAATGTGACCTTGAACTAATCAATTAATCCTTGCCACATTTCTTTATTTTTCTGATTTAAATTCCTATTAGGGTTGAGAATATCAAGTGTGAAAGTGCTTTGAAAGAATCACATGCAATGTGGGGAAATGATTTAATATGAAAAAAGTCTAACTAATGGTGGTTTTGCTTTTGTAGCTCAAGTCCAGTTTATTGCTTACCTTCTTTGTGAAAGGCAGAAAATAAAGAGAGCTAACCCAAAGGGTCAATAAGAATATGCATAGATATTTCTAGGTACTCTATATCTTTGCCTTTCCATAACACAAGTTTATTTCAGTATTAATATTATGATTTATATCAGGTATACACATAGAAGCAATAGTCTTCTCTATTGATGTCTCTACTTCCTTATCCTTAAATCACAGCTTGACCAATTAAATCTTTTTCCAGTAGACACTCTCACTGTTCTTACCAAAGCCACCAATATTCTCCTAATTGTCACATCCTACAGGTATTTTTCAGAAAATTCTTTCCCAGTGCTATTGTGCTTGGTATATGTCTTTAATATGGGTTTCCCTCTATTTGGCCATTGTTTATTTATATGCCTCATTTCCCTTACTAAATGCTGAGCTCTTTGAGAGCAAGAGTTGTTCCTTTTTACCCATCTTTGTAATCCTAGCTTAATTCCTGGAACACAGCAGGCACTTGCTAAATATGAATAAATCAGTAGTGAGTGGTAGGAGGTAAATCATGTGTTGGCTTCTTATTCATAATCCATTTGCCAGGCATGATTGAATGGTCCCAGGAAGGCATACGTGGTCTGCTGTCAGCAAGATCTTTTTGGGTGAAGCTGAAGTATATAGATCTGATGTTAAGGAGGAACAGAGACAGTTCAGTCCATAATCAGTTTGAATAAACTGAATCTTGTGTCAAGATTAAAATTATGTTTAACCAAGAAACCATAAATGCTTTACCCCACATCTCTCACTCCCTCTCTTTGTATTGATTTATGATTAGTTTACAGAGAGCTGTTGCTAGGGGACAGATTTTCTCAGGTCTCCACTGAAGAAGCCATGCAAGAACAGCCAACAGAAAACATCATATGGAGTCCTGTTCCATTATCGAAAACGCAGTGTATCAACATAAATATTAGGTTTAACCATGCATTCATCCCACTGGAGGGAAGAATGGACACAACTGCCTTGAATTGAGGGCATAGGACAGTCTGAGGAGCATCCTTGAAATTTTTGTGATTGCTTATAAATTACCTATTCATCCAGGTAAACAAATGGATATTGGGGGCCATTCTGAATAGGGAAGGAGGAGAGAGCGATTAATTAGTAAGACCTCTCCTAAAGCAATTTTATAGTTTGGTGGTAGAGAATGACTCCCATTTCTGTAGGTCAACATCAACCAAATAATGGCAATTTCATTTAGTTTAATCTAACACTACTAATACAATGTGGTTTACACAGTGATAGAGATATCTGGAAGTATTGAGTAGAAAATAGTTTGAAAGAGGTGGGTGGTAATTGAGAGGAAGATATCTGAGATGTCTGAGCTGACACATGGACAATGTGCATGAATAAGACAAGAGGAAAAGTGGAGGAGGGAGACATTGATATTCTATACAGAGGAGGAAGAATGAGCAGGGACAGTAAAATGAGACACAACAAAACATGTGTAGGACATAGCACATAATTTAATGTTATTGTAGTATAAAGTGTAAGGCAGAAAATGGTAAAAGAAGAATCTGAAAAGATTAAACAGGAGTCAGGCCACGAAAGGGCTGTATTCTATGGTAAATGTCACTGTTATTCAACCCCCAAATTGGAAACATCCTGATCTTAGGTGGGATCTTTTTTTTTTCTCTCTTTAATATCATGAATGTATTCCATTGTTCTTAAAACAATGTACTTCTTAGTTCTTAGATAAAAATGTACTGAAATAAGAGCTGATAAGACAACATTTTAGCCCTAGCCTGTTAATTAATTGTCTTAAATATAACAGTCTTGCAAGAATAGAATTTTTAATGGTGTTTTGAGAATAAGTGTTCCGTGAATAAATAATACTTTCAATGATTTCCTAAAAATTGAAACAAAAAATCCAAATTAGGAATGTCTTATACATACAGTTTCCATTGTTAACTATATTTTTTATCTCAATTGTTTCTATAATTTCAAGTATTCAAGAAAAACTAAAGGAGATAAAATTACTGAATACTTTTATTAATAAATCAAACATACATGTATACACATACATGAACTTATGTTTAGAAATATATATGCATGTGTATACATACACATACAGAAATAGAAATAGAAGATAGAAAATTTAGGGATTTCATCAAATAATTGAGAATAAAAAATAAGAGTTTTAAAGAATCTTGAAGTAGTCCCATACATTTAGTACACGTTAAATAGTCATTGCCATTCTGCAATAAGAGCCTATAATTTTAATGCCATCAGTTGAATAGTAATATTCATCATTGTAGTTTCAGCACCTACCACAGTACTTTCCTTATGTTAGGAGCTCAAAGAATATTTGTTGTATCAGAAGATAAGAGATATTCTAATCTTCTCTCATTGCTCCTTCTCTCTGGTAGTGTTAGTCTTTGCTTTAAAGCATCTCTTTCCTTTTTTCATGTACATTTTATATTATATTTTACTCCAATATTCTTTAGATGATTGTTTCATTAAATAACTGAGCTAATGTGGAAATATCTTAGCAGATATCTGTTCTCATGAATTCACTTATAAGACTAATGTAGTTGTAACTGGAGAAGCTTAAACCCTTTTGAACTAAAAAGAATGAGTCCTAGAGATACATTATGTGAAATCAATCTAATAGCCTATGACTCTTCCAGTCTTAAGACTTTTCTATCTTTACCAGAGTTCATCTCACAATTATGGTGGCCAATACCATCTAGCACATTGCAGTGTTTGCTTATTTAGGAAAGCGACACTCTGGACGAATAGTCAGTGGGATACTGCTGTTAAGGTTTTCAGAACACGTTGCAGCTACAAAAGGAATGTATAAAAATACTCAGAATACAACATAAAAACCAAGACTTTTCTCACATATAGCTAAATATGAAGTTTCTTTCATCTATGTAATTAGACAGGATTTACTCTTCCTGTAAATATAGTTAATTCTGAAGCTGTGGGTTATATCTTGATCACTGTATCTTCCCAGGCCTAAAGAATTTCTTGGGCATAGTAAACACTCAATATTTGTTGAGTGGATCTACAAGTGAGAGACAAATGTAGATAATAGAATCCTCTGGGTGGAAAAGCAGAGAGAAAGCTGGGCATTGTGTAAATGGAAAGAAACTATTTCTTGGTGATAAATGTCTAAAGGTAGATATTCTATGTCTTTCATTAAAGGCAGAGAAATCTGCTTAAATTCTTTGCAGTTTTGAACACTAATAGCTAGAGATATAGAAACATGGTCTGAAATCTTCCTCCTAAAGGCCTGAACTTTGGGTACTTGTAGATGGAAATAGCATGAATTGTCTGCAATCAGTATAAAAAGTGCTCATACAATCAAGTGCTTATTCTAGACTGGTATGAGACCAGAATAAGAAGGAACATGAGATTAGCCAACAATTCAGAATTCATGTGAAGAAAGGGGAGAAATTGGGTAAGATTTGTTAGACACATTTTCCTTCATTATATCTGATGAAGGGTTTCTGATTCCTTAGTGAGGAAGATTTGAAAAGTAGTAGCAGAATCCTGTTATGCACAACTAGATTTATTGTATGTGTATTTATATGGAAATTCTTGGTTTATAAAGCTGTATATAGTTCATAGTGTAGTTTCCAATATTGGCAATTAGCACTGTCTTTATAGTTTATAGAAATATAAGAAATTGAATTTAGGCATTATTTTAGAGAGAGAGTCTCTAAATAATTGTTTTGGTCTTGTGTCCAGAATAAAGAGATGGTACTTCTTGCTATGTGGTGCCTTAACAATGTCTATTTATGTTTGAGTATATGTTGCTCCATACAGCAAGCTGATGGGCTTGCACTGGGAATTAGCATTTCATTTGCTCAGTCTTTGTATCAGAATTTGCCAGATGACAGGCTAGGGACAAGGGTTTTGATGATGATAATGCTCCTATTTAAAATTATCATTTGTGTTAACTCCTATGCTGAGTCCTTTATATGTATTATATAAACTATCCATTTAATTTAATTTTTTAAAAATATTGTTTATTTTAGAGAGTAGGGGGAGGAGCAGAAGGAGAGAAGCAGACTTCCAGATGAGTGCAGAGTCAGATATGGGGCTCAATGCCGGCAGGGCTGGTTCTCATGAGACTGAACCTATGATCATGACCTCCAACAAAACCAGGAGTCAGGGTATGCCTGGTTGCTCAGTGGTTGAGTACCTGCCTTCGGCTTAGGTGGTGATCCCAGGGTTCTGAGATTGAGTCCCACATCAGGCTCCATGTAGGGAGCCTGCTTCTCCCTCTGCCTATGTCTCTGCCTCTCTGTGTGTCTCTTGTGAATAAATAAATAAAATATTTAAAAAACAACAACAACAAAAACCCCAGAGAGTCAGATGCTCAACAAACTCTGTCACCCAGGTCCTCCTTTCATTTAATTTTCTTAAAAGCCCTGCCAAATTACTACTAACAGAAAAATATTACAGTATGGACTATGTGTCAAAATATTTCAAGAATAAGTATTGGTCTACTTACTTTTATGCGTTTTAACTCATTCACTTTTCAGAGTAAATTTAAGGAGGTCTATTATTTTTCCATTTTATAGCCAGGGAAACTGAAGCAGAGATGTTAATTGCTCACCGAAGGATACATGGATAATAAATGGCAGAGCCTGGATTTGAATCCCAGCTTCTGGGATTTATAATCTGGTTTTATAATCTGAACTTTTAATTATGACTAAGAATTGTCTTGTTTTGTTCTTTCCTAAATCTTTTCCAATTGACATTTCCAGAATCAAGATGGGCTAATATATTTAGATTTCAGGTACTTCAGGAAGTCTATTGTCTATTTTCTTACAAATTTGCCTTAGAGAGCTAATTAAGAGAATATAAAATTTTTAGTTAAAACATAAAATATGACCAGCTGTAAGGCTTATAAGCATAACTCTATGATAAAGCACAGGTTCTATTTTGAGCTAAAGTATTACAGAAAGTTTAAACTTTATTTCTGAAACTCAAGAGAATGGGATGATTCTGGGTGGATTAATCTGTTAAATCTATATGATTTCTTAGCACTAATATATCCAATTCAAAACAATGCAATTCAAGTTGGCCAACTTTCCTTCCCATATTAGTTTCTTCACATGTTCCGGATGGGAATGGTAGTGATAGACCTTTGAAATAAATGTTAAGGATATTAGAGCTCTAAAAATTTAATTCTGGCAAAATTGGATTTCACTACTCATGTACATTTGCTATCTTTTTTCTTGTCTTTCAATCTCATCCTGCTTTTTGAATTTATTATTTACAAAGAAAATAAATAACCATGTAACAGAGTGACAAATAATCACATCATAAAAAAGCAAAGATTCCAGTAAAAATTTGCTCTCAGATTTTACTTCTGTGGATCACACATATGTATCACTGGTGCTAGGACCTCTTTTGTCATTGACAAAGATTTATTTTTAGTGTGTTTTTTTAAGCTGCAATGGCTATTTCCCTCTGTAAAGTGGATACTATATTCTCAGGATACAGAGTATTACTTTATTAAAAGTAATTAGTATTACATTTATATATATATGTATATGTAATTAGTATTATATTAGTACACATATAAACTATCTCCCATAAAATCCCACTACTCTTATTTGTATATACTGATAACCAGATTATTTTGAGACTGCTTCTCTGAGGTAGATACAAAATAAATAGAAGATGTCATTAAGAACATTGTAATCTTTTGGGTGGAAAAAAATGTCTTAATAGAAAACAACTGGAGAAGATTTGATGTTTCTCCTGAGTGGTCTTTTAGCCCACATTTATACTTTATTCAGATCTCTACTCAAAGGTCATCCCCACAGAGAGACATTTTTGGACTGCCCTATGTCAATACTATCTTCATCACATTCTATTCATTTATCTTGTTTCTTTTCCCAGAAGTCCTTATCATCAGCTGATTTTATATTTGTTTGCTAGCTGTCTGTATCACTAGCATATGATTCTAAGGGTGTAGGAACTTTGTTCTGTTCACTGTTCTATCCTCATCAGCTAGGGCAGTGACTGGTTCATTGGAGGCACTCAATAAACACTTGCTGAATGAAGAAAATTGGGTTGCTTAAGGTATAAAAGAAGCGGTAGATTAAAAATATGAGCTAAGCATATTTTTCACTTTTTCAATAGGTATACAGTTTAATCCTGAGTATTATTTTAGATCTGGGATATATAGGTCAGTGTTTAATTTTCAAGGATGATTTATAATCTCTTTGGTCAACCTACCTCTTATGGACATTGGGAAGGTAGCTTAGGGGCAGTTCATCAAGTTCTCTCAGCAATTTGAAGCTAATGTATTAACCAATTGGAATCAAAGACGTATTTAATTTCAGGCCTATACTGAACGATGCTGTTGAGGTGTGTACAGAATACAGAGAAAGTAGTTTCTGTTGCCTATTGTCAGGAGTAGAAGGCTAAACACTTATGTTCACTGCATCTTGGCGTTCGAGTTGCCAAGGAAAACACAACACAATCAAAAACTGAAAGGAAACACACTTTACTCACAAAGAGAAGAGATAGAGCAAGATGAGCTTCAGTAGTGGTCATTGGTCCCCTATCATCAGCAGGTCTCCCCTGGAAGTCAAAACAGGGCAAATAAATCGTGGCCACGAATGAAGGATCTAATCCCCTCCCCTCCTTACAGGGGGGCAGGTAAAGCAGTGGGGTTGACCAGGGATCATATGACAGACATGCATAAGCAGAACAAAGGAACACACATTGAATCTGAAACAGGAAAATATATTCTCACACAAGATGCTAAGTCCAGTACAGTCTGTGAAGACTCTGTCCCTTGGTAAGGAGGTGTTCCAGGCCTGACGTCTATTCTTGTGCAGTTAAATAAAAGGTCAAAAGACTGCCTGCAGGAGACTGCTTTTCCTAACACAGAAGAATCTGGAACATATTATTCAGAATGCCCCATGTGCCAATGGAGGGAACTGATTAATGTTCAATCAAATAATATGTAGTCAATTTGTTTCCCTACCTTTATTTTTCTAGAGATCAATCTATGTGTCCATGTGATAAATGTGTCTAATATATCTATTTCTATATCTAACTCCCCAAACCATATACATATGTAAAAATATGCTTGCATACGTGTATAATGTTAACACACATATAAAATATACTTGTACAGTATATATTTAAAATATACATATCTTTTTTCTTTTCCTTAAAAGTAAATCAGTTTTGAGCACAGAATCAAGTAGAGGGACTTTGCTACCTGAACTTGGAAGTTGGAAGGGCTGTCTGTGCACATTCTTTGAACATGATTGAAACATTTCAATGATTCATTCATCCTCTGTATATGTTTTCAGATATAATAGGTTGGAAAGCTGATAGAATCTTATAAATTTGTGGTGGAGGGACATGAATTTCAGCATTAGGGTAGACATTACACATGTTATACATTATAGAACATCCTCACACTAATTAATTAACTCATTATATTTCTTCAACAGGTCACAGCTAAAGCATCTATTTTGGCTTCTTATTTATTGGCCACTTTAAATACTAATTGTGGGTCTGAAATATTAATATATACACACTTCTCAGGAAAAATACATACAGATACTTTTTTCCCCAAATATAATTTGCTTGGATAATTTCTACATTTCCAGGCAGGAAGCTTAATATATATGAGTTTGAAGAGAGAGTTTTCAAGAACAGTAATTTTTAAATTATGTAAACAATTTTAAAAAAGTTTTTACTAGGGGTGCTGGGAGGCTCAGTCTGTTAAGTGTTTGCCTCAGGTCATGATCTCAAGTCATGATCTCAGGCTCCTGGGATCAAGCTGCATTGGGCTCCCTGCTCAGTGGGGAGTCTGCTTCTCTTCTCCCTCTGCCATTTCCCCTGCTTGTGCCCTCTGGCTCTCTCTGTCAAATAAAGAAATAAAATCTTTAAAAAAAGGTTTATACTAATAATTTCCAATAATGTAATGATAATTCACATTCACTTAGCTCTTCATGTATGGCACCCACCTTATGCTAACAGGATGTTAAATGCAAATTTTCCTGGCCTTGTCTCTTCTATCTGGCCAGTGGAAAAGGGTAAACGATTGGAGAATTCTGACCCATTAAAAAAAAACTGTGGTTCAGAAATGACACATATACCTTCCAAAGCATTGCAGTGACAAGAACTAATCAAATGGCCATGTCTAGATGTTAGCAAGATGTGGGGGAGGGTGGGGAATGGTGTGGTGTTTGAAAATGTTTCCTGGCTGGGCAGCCACACTCCTGACAGCAACTCTACTGCAGGAGGAGTGTGCATTTTGCTGTGACCATTTTTGCTGCAGTATGCCCCTCAGACCACTAAATATCTGTGCAGAACATTTTTGCCACATATTGAATAGACTCCGCTCCTCCTTAGAGAGGAACTCCCTCATCCATTGCTTTCACCCATGTCTTCCCTGAAGGCAGTGAATCCTTCATGAGGCTGGTTTCTTGCTGGTACAAATCTGGAGAACCAGTCTGAGGCTCAGTTATAAGCCTATCTGCTAAAATTAATAGATAAAAGCCAACACACATCCTGGTTCTTTCTATCCATTTTTCTCTAGAGGCTGAGCTTCAATAGGCAAATGTTCTGCCTTCTAAATAATTGCTGATGAGAAATTATCAATTTTTGTCCTACATCACATCATAGATCACCCATCATAACTTCTGTTTATGGTACGTATTTCCTTGTTTTGTGCTATTTCCAGTGTAAAGTTAATAGCTACATATTTTATATTATTATTAAGGCAACACTTCAATGTTCTAATTTCTGTATTAAATTATTAAAAAATTATTTTAGGGATTGTTTTGAAATTTCTTTTATGGCTTCTCATCTTACATTCCTAATGTGATTAATAAGATCTTCAAAGCCCAAATTACAGGGAGGAAAAAGAGAGAAAGAAGAATAGAAGAAAAAAATAATATTTAAGTGGATTATCAATTCCTAAATAGTGGAGAAATATTGGAAAATTACAGTAATAATTAACTTTTAAAAATTCAAAAGTAAAAATAACTATGATATTTGAAACACAGAAATAGAGCTCATCAAGAATTATAACTGGAATTCAATGATTTATTTATATATAGCAAGCATTCATTAAGAACATTTCTTTTTAACATACCTATTAGCTAAATTTACTTTTATTTTATTTTATTATTATTATTTTTAATTTTTATGATAGTCACACAGAGAGAGAGAGAGAGAGAGGCAGAGACACAGGCAGAGGGAGAAGCAGGCTCCATGCACTGGGAGCCCGACGTGGGATTCGATCCCGGGTCTCCAGGATCGCACCCTGGGCCAAAGGCAGGCGCCAAACCACTGCGCCACCCAGGGATCCCCTAAATTTACTTTTAATGATATTTCTGAGTCACATGAAATGGGCACACATTTTGTACTTTAAACATCTTTGTCCTATGCAGGAAAAATTCTAAGATCATTTACCTAATCAATAGCTCAAACATATGCACTAGAAAATATGCCGTATGTATGTTTGGAATTGATCCCATAAAGATGATATTTATAGGTTATCCTAGTTTGGGCACCATTGAGTAACTACATCTGACAGGAGGGTCCATGTGATTCAGAGAATTTTAACAATGGTTGAAACACACTTTTAACTTGAGGTCAGTGTCCTGGAGATAGTAGTTACACAATATATGCAGTTGTTATTATTTTTAATATATTTTTAAAAGATTTTATTTATTTCTTCATAAGAGACAAGGAGAGAGAGGCAGAGACATAGGCAGAGAGAGAAGCAGGCTCCTGCAGTGAGCCTGATGTGGGACTCAATCCCAGGACCCCAGGATCACGACCTGAAAGCTGATGCTTAATCACTGAGCCACCAGGTGTCCCCATTCTTAATGTTTCATACATCACTTGTTCTAATGGTAACAACTAATCCTTTCTCTTTCAAATATTAAACTCCTAAGCAGTACTGTCAAGGGAAATGTCTATCCTAGATACACACAGGGACATTTATCATTTTCACGGCCTTCATTCTGATGATCCACTTTATTCTATCTCAAACTACTTTTTCTTTATACAATAACTGTCATTGTCTAAGAATTCTGAAATTAGTCTATGTTCACAGTTGTTCAAAATTCTGTCACAAGAGAGACTTCTTCAGCTGTCATTCTATTTCTGGTCCTTTTGGTACAATAAATACCAGTGTGCTGCTAAAAATGATGGTGAATTCCTGTTATCACCCATTGCAAAATGACTTCTCTTATTGGCATGAGTTTATTTTATTATATAACTTCTTTTTTTAAAAGATTTTATTTATTTATTCATGAGAGACATACACACACACACACACACACACACAGAGGCAGAGACATAGGCAGAAGGAGAAGGGAGCCTGATGCAGGACTCGATCCCAGGACCCTGGGATCACAACCTGAGCCAAAAGCAGATGCCCAACCACTGAGCCACCCAGGCACCCCTATCATATAACTTATGTTTGGTTTACAAAGGATTAATATCTACTTTTAATGCAGTGGGGATACAAACCTTATTCATTAACTCAGATGTGAAAAAAAATACATAATTAAAAAAAAACCCACTAATTTATTTTATGCCCCATTTTGACTAGGAGAGGAAACTTAGCCTTCCTAAGTGTAGTATTCTCATTTTACCAAGTGACAAAAAGATACGATAGGAAGGTAGTATTCATCATGACTAATATTAGTAGCTGGTGGAGTGCATGTGGAAACAAAAAGTTGTATCTGACTTTCAATACTAGGTGCCCACAGGATATCTCCTGAGATGTAGGTCATCCTTCTGGTTGTTGGCCATCAATTCACACAGATTGTCCCTAAGACATCCTTTGCCTCTACCACCTAACTTCTTTGGGAATCTAGTTTTTTCCATTTCATCAGTCACACTTGAGGTCATAAGACTCTTTGCAAGGGTGTCAAAGTTTCTGTTTCCTCAGATATGACCCTGCCTCTTTGCTCCTAGGGCTCTTCTAGGCAAGAGAGTAAATGTTCTCTCTTACGAGGGTGTGTGCTTTTTGATAAAAATGCCAGGAGGATCTCACTAGCTTCATCACCTAATGTGCTTCACTAGGATAAAGCACTTAGCTGCCTGGCTATAGGCAATATCCAAGAGGAAAAAAACGAGGGCAAATCAATTAACAATAGCACAGTCCTGCTACTATTATTTTATTACTATTTCCTATTCTTCCTCTCCACGCATTACCTAAAAGTTCTTTGCTCTGATGTTTTCCTGTATCTCTGTTAATCCTTCCCCAACCTGGCTGCTCTGACTAGTTCTTGCCAATGGAAGCATAACCTTTGGTGGATGGCTTGTAGTCTATCAAATTTGGCTTCATGTTTTAGGTTATATAAAATGTTGAAAGTGGTTATTTTTTGTGTGATTTAAAGATTTTTATAAAGTCTGGCTTTTAATTTTGGTTTTGTTGGTTGGCCTGAGAATCGATATGTTTAAATAGCAATTTTCTGATGTCTGTGAAGTCATCATTAGAGTAATAGAATGATGACCATATCAAGCTTCCTAGATAGGTCTGTCAAAATATATTGACTCAGCTTAGCAAAGTTGGCAATATTCTAATTATTTCTTTTCATCAATGTGTCTATTCCCAGATGGATTATTGATAGTTATTGAGGAATAACAATTGTCCTAAGTATTTTTTCTAAAATGCAGAACCCAAAAATTTTAATCAATCAATTAATTAATTAAAAATTTTACTTATTTATTCATGAGAGACAGAAAGAGAGAGGTAGAGACAGAAGCAGACTCCTCCTAAAGGGAGCTAGATGTGGGACTCAATCCCAGGACTCCAGGACCATGCCCTGAGCTGAAGGCAGATGCTCTACCACTGCTGGGACAACCACACCGGGGACACCACACAGATGTACCAAGAACCTAAAGATTTTATAGTCAATTTTTCTTTGACAAATAAAATAGTCAGTAATCCTGTTAAAAGGACTTTGGAATTCATGAGATTGTTTTTCTCTCAAGCAAAGCAAAACAAAAATGAGAAGATTGATGCTGATTTCCTTTGCAGTCATTTCAAATAAGCTGGAAAAATCATGCCATGATAAATATTGGGTTTTCTTTTTAAATGCATCCTTAAAAATCAACATTGAGCAATCATTCTTTCTGTTTATGCTTTCCAGATCAGTTGTCAGCAATGTTTTCAGCCTTGTAAAGAAAGTATTTTATATGGGTTAAGAAATACTTTTATGATCTGTTTCAGTGCTTTTTAAAATGATAGATTCTGTAAAACTACACAAAATATTATAGATGCCATGAATCAAACGGTGAAACTATAGAGATGCTGATCACTTTTTCTAGGGTGAAAAGGCAGGGTGAATAGCAGGAGAAGTATGGGAGCATAAAGCTTTTCGAGAAAGACTTACTGGGATTCCCTGAATACCGAAGCTATTGTTTTGTAACTTTTGGGAAGGTAGGTATATTGCATATCTCTAGAATTTGATCTTGATGCTAGGTTGGCTACTAGTGAGAAAAGAAGGAAAACAGAGTAGATGATTTATATTTTCACTTCTGTGGCAGACTAGGTCCAGGAATTGATTTCTTTGTTCAGAAACCCTCAAAATTATTGGTAAAAGAACTTCAATCATCATAAATGGATTGATGATATTGCAAGCGAGTAATTTTTTTGGTACCAAAAAACCTAATGAAAGTAAAAACTCAAAAAGGATAGTGGAGCACAGAAGCTTGTTTTTACACTGAAAGTACTTGCTGAATTGTACAATTGAGTTTTGTTTTTCATGGCCTCACTAGATATCTGGTATATGAGATAAAATCCAAAGCTCAACCATGTTGGTGACTTTAACAGAATATATACCTTTCTCCCATATGCCTGAGATTCTATAGACTACATCCTCAGTGTAAACGTAAGCTAGAAATACATTAAATACCCATTTCTTTTACTGTAGCAAAGAAAACTTGCTGTCTTAAACTTGGTGCTGGTAAAAGCCAGAAAAAGAAAAAAAACATTGAGAATTTGGTACTACAATCCACATGTTGTATTCAGTCTGTGTAGTCTTAAAAAAAAAACAAAAAACCTTTCATTTTGAGAACTTAAAGTCATTCTAGACAGCACTAGGTGGGTAGGAAGAAAATAGGAGAATGTAAAGATTTTCCACAAATAGAATTCCAATGAAAATGAATAGCTAACAGTTTCAAATATCTAACTATACAAGATAACATAAAATGTAGCATAGAGAAACAAAACTATAAAAGTTCTTGGGACAATGAAACATAAGAGACATGGACAAGAGAATTAAAAGTTCAATATATATTTATTTGGATTTTAGAAGGAGCTGAGAATACCAATAGGAAAAAACAATATTTAAAATATAAAGGCATGACTCATGAAAGAAATAATTGATAAACTGAACTTCATTAAATTAAAAACTGCTCTGCAAAAGATAATGTCAAGAGAATTAGAAAGCCACACTGGAAAAAAAATTTGCAAAAGATCTATTTGATAAAGGATTATTTTCCAAAAATATACAAGGAACACTTAAAACTCAAGAAAAATAAATCAATTAAAAATAGGCAAAATATCTGACTCCTCACCAAAGAAGATATAATGATGTCAAATATACATATGAAAAGTTGTTCAACATCATATGTCATGAGGGAATCATAAACTGAAACAATAAGATGCTACCACAAACCTATTAGAATGTTGAAAACCTAAAACATTGATATCAAATGTCAGTAAAGATGTGGAGCAAAAGAAATTCTCAATCATTTGTTATGGAAATCCAGAATGACACAACCTCTTTGGAAGGCAGTTTGGTAGTTTCTTACAAAACTAAATATACTATTACCATATGATACAGCAATTGTGCTCCCTGGCATTTACCCCCGATGAGTTGAAAGCTTGTGTCAACACAAAAACCCGCACACAAATGTTTATAGCAGCTTTATCCATAATTGCCAAAATTTAGAATTAGTGAAGATGTCCTTTGGTAGGTGAATGGACAAACTATGGTATAGCTAGATCATGGAATATTATTCAGGGCTAAAAAAATAAGCTATCAAGCCACGAAAAGACATGGAGGAAACTTAAATGCTTATTACTAAGTGAAAGAAGTAAAATATGAAAGTCTGTATATTGTGATTTCAGTTATATGACATTCTGGAAAAGGCAAGACCATGGAGACAGTAAAAAGATCAATCACTGTCAGGAGTTGAGGGGAGGGAAGGATGAATAGGTAGGGCACAGAAAATTTGAGGCAGTGAAACTATTCTCTATGACACTACAATGGTGGATACATGTCATTAAACATTTGTCCAAACCCCTAGAATGTACACTAACAGTGAACCCTATTATAAATTATGGACTTTGGTGATACTGATGCGTCAATGCAGGTTCATTGATTGTAACAAATATACCACCCAGATGGAGATGCTGATAATGAAGGAGGCTATACAAATGTAGGGCAGGGCTATATAGGAAATCTCTGTATTTTCTATTTTTTAAAAAAGATTTATTTATTTATTTATTTATTTATTTA
This sequence comes from Canis lupus dingo, assembly GCF_003254725.2. Lineage (NCBI taxonomy): Eukaryota > Metazoa > Chordata > Mammalia > Carnivora > Canidae > Canis > Canis lupus. Next base: position 15,925,347 of record NC_064269.1, on the reverse strand, counting down.
TTTATTTGAGAGAGAGAGAAAGAGACAGAGAGGGAGAGAGAACATGAGCTGGGAGGGGGCAGAGGAAGAAAGTGTGAGAGAGGATCTCAAGCAGACTCCCCAATGAACGAGGAGCCTGATGTGGGGCTTGATCCCATGACTCTGAGATCATGACCTGAGCCAAAACCAAGAGTCAGAGGCTTAACTGACTAAGCCACTCAGACACCCCAAGAAATTTCTGTACTTTCTGCTTAATTAATTGTCGTGAATATAAAGATGTTCTAAAAAATAAAGCCTGTCAATAAAATATAATGACTGGTGTGTGTGTGTGTGTGTGTGTGTGTGTGTGTGTGGTGTGTATGTATATATATTCTCTTGATCTGTTAGCAGATAGAACAAAAAAGCAATGTCACTCCAGGAGCAATGACTACACCAGCACCCAGATCTTGATTTCTCATACTGTTCTCAAATGAAAGGAATGCAAGATCATTAGAGAAGTTACTGACTCTAGTGCTGGGGCAGGACATAAGATGAATGTGGGCTATCTTGTAGTACCAAAAAATAGGAAATACTCAACAAAACAAAACAAGATAAAATACATAAGCAAACCACAAAGATCTGATATGCCAAAAGGACACAAGAGCCAACTGAAAGAATTTCTGATAGCCAAAGTTAAGGGAATTTGAGCAGCAAAATAAATAGAAGATTATAAGCAAAGCATAAGATAAATACCCATGAGTCCATGCTAATATAAATAAATGATCAAATAAATAAATAAATGGGGGAAAGTAGCTACATCTCCCATGCAGAATAACTCCGAACAATTTGATTACTTTGCCCTCAAGGATATAAAGTATAACTCCCCCATCCTTAAGTGTGGGCTGTACACAGTGATTTTCCTCCAAAGTTTGAAAAAAAGGGAAAAATAGTAACTTTGCAACGGAGAAACTTAAACTACCTCAGTCAGGTGATCAAGATTAACAATATTGACAAGCCATATTGATAATATGTACCCTTTTTAAAAAAGAAAAAAACTATTTCTTCACAAGAGACACAGAAAGAGAGGCAGAGACATAAACAGAGGGAGGAGCGGGTTCCATGCAGGAAGCCTGATGTGGGACTCCATCCTTGGACTCTAGGATCACACCCTGAGCAGAAGACAGACACTCAACCACTGAGCCACCAAGGTGTCCATATAATATGTACCCTTGTTATTATGTGATGAAAATAGTAATTTACCTTTGTGATCTTCCTCCTAAAAAACTACTACCCCAGTCTAATGATGAGAAAACATTAGATAAATCCCAATTGAAATACTTGACCAGTACCCTTCAGTGCTGTCAAGGTCATCAAGACTAGACATACCTGAGCAACTCTCACGGTGAAGAGGAGCCTAAGGAGACATCAGACTAAACACAGTGTAGTATATTGGATGGGATCCTAGAACAGGAAAAGCATTTTAGGTAAAAACTAAGGAAATCTAAATAAACTTTAGTTTACGCATCAATAATTTTATTATAAATTTTATAAACCAGTTTCATTTATCAACATTGATTCATTATTAACTATTCTATAACAATGAAGATATTAGTAATAGGGAGAACTGGATATAGGGACTCTGTGTACTATCTTAGCAAATTTTCTTTTTCTTTTTTTATGATTTTATTTATTTATTCACAGACACACACACACACAGGCAGAGACACAGGCAGAGGAAGAAGCAGGCTCCATGCAGGGAGCCGGATGTGGGACTCGATCCCGGGTTCCCAGGATCACACCCCAGGCTGCAGATGGCGCCTAACCGCTGCGCCACTGGGGCTACCCATCTTACCAAATTTTCTATAAAAATAAATCTATTGTAAAATAAAAGTCTTAAAAAAACAAAATGACTCCATTTTCCCCAAATAATGAAAGACATTAATCTATAGATTTAAAAAGTTCAACAAGTCCAGAGGCACATCAGTGGCTCAGTTGATTAAGCCTCTGACTCTTAGTTTTGGGTCAGGTCATGATCTCATGGGTTGTGAGATCAAGTACTGCATCAGGCTCTGCACTCAGCAGAGAGTCTGCTTGAGATTCTCTCCCTCTGCCCCTTCCTCTGTTTGTGCTCTCTCTCTAAAATAAATAAATATATTTTTAAAAAATCAACAAATCCCAAAAGGGAGAGAGCAAATTACCACTTATATATGTAAAAGCAAAGCTGAAGAAACCCGAAGATAAAAAGAAGATATCAAAGGGAAAAGATCGATGCACAAAAAAGCTGCAGGGAGACTGCTACTTCTCATCAATAACAATGGTAGTAGGAAGAAGACAAGAATAAAGGTAGGAATGAAGATAAAACAGTGATTACTAAGATTAAAAACAAACAGAATATCAACTAAATAGCAGTTGATTTAAAAAAGTGCTAATAAAATAGACAAACTCTGGTAAAACTGATAGAAGAACAGAAATGAGAAGACACAAGAGTAGAAAGAAATTTTAAAAAGACACCATTACTGATATTGCAGACATGAAGAGAAAATTCAGAGGATATTATGGATAATTTTATGCTAATTTAAAAATTGAGCAAAATGCATTAATTCCTAGGAAAATAAAGTTTTTCAAAACAGTCTCCAGATAAAAGAGAAAAACTGAATAATCTTAAAAACATTACGTACATTGACATTGTCCCATAGTTCATTGATGATCTGTTTATTTTTTTAAAATTCCATTTTTCTCTATATTTTACTTTGGGTAGTATCTGTTGCTATTTCTTCAAGTTTACAATTTTTTCTTCTTCAATCTAGCCAGGTGTTCATCACATCCATTGTATTTTTCACCTCAGATATTGAAAAATTCATCTCTAGAGGTTTGACCTGGGTGGTTTTTACATCTTATATATTATGTAACTTTAAAAAAAATGGAACACACTATAATGACTTTAAAAAATTTTCATTTTATTTAAATTCAATTAACATATAGTATATTACTAGTTTCAGAGGTAGAGCTTAGTGATTCATTACTTAAAAATTTTTGGAAGAACACAAACAATTACATGGAGGTTAAAAAGCATCATTGTGTTCCTTCCAAATTTTTTCTTGTGATTGAGTTCAAGTTTTAAAGCATTGTGGTCTGAGAATATGCAGGGAATAATCCCAGTCTATTGTGCCAGTTGAGACCGTATTTGTTACCCAGTATATGATTTATTCTGGAGAACGTTCCATGTGCAGTCAAGAAGAACATGTATTCCTTTACTTTAGATGAAATGTTCTGAATATATCTGTGAAGACCACCTGGTGCAATGTGTCATTCAAAGCCCTTATTTCCTTATTGATCTTCTGCTAACATGACTTGTCCTTTGCTGTGAGTGGGGTATTAAAGTCCCCTACTATTATTGTATTATTATCAATGTGTTTCTTTAATTTTGTTATTGATTTATATGTTTGGCTGTTCGCAAGTTAGGGGAATACATATTTACAATTATTAGATTTTCTTGTTGGATAGATCCTTTACTTACAATATAGTGTCCCTCCTCATTTCTTATTACAGTCTTTGGTTTAAAATCTAATTTGTCTGATATAAGAATTGCTACCCCAGTTTTCTTTTGATGTCCATTAGCATGATAAATGGTTCTCCATCTCTCACTTTCAATCTGGAGATGTCTTTGGGTCTAAAATGAGTCTCTTATAGACAGCATATCTATGGATCTTGCTTTTTTATCCAACCTGATACCCTGTGTCTTTTTTATTGGGGCATTTAGCCCATTTATATTTGGAGTAACTATTCAAAGATGCATTTGATGCCATTGTATTACCTGTAAAGTCACTGTTTCTGTACATTGTGTCTGTTGCTTTCTGGTTTTTGTTACTTTTGGTCTCTCTTTTCACCGAAAGGAGCCTCTTTGATATTTCTTGCAGGGCTGGTTTAGTGTTCACAATTTCCTTGAGTTTTTGTTTGTCCTGGAAGCTCTTTATCTCTCCTTCTATTCTGAATGACAGCCTTGCTGGAAAGTGTTCTTGGCTGCATATTTTTCTCACTTAGCACCCTAAAAATATCATGCCAGTACTTTCTGGCCTGCCAGGTCTTTGTGGAAAGGTTTGCTGCCAGTCTTATGTTTTCATACTTGCAGGTTATGGACCTCTTGTCCTGAGCTGCTTTGAGGATTTCCTCTTTATTTCTGAAACTTGTAAGCTTCATTGATTTTGTGGTGTGTGTGTGGGGGGATGTTTTCTATGCCTCCTGGACTTAGATGCCTGTTTCCTTCCCCAGATTAGGCAAGTTCTCAGTTAAAATTTGTTCAAATAAAACTTCTACCCCCCCTTCCTCTTTCCCTGGGATCTCCATTATTTTAATATTGTTTTGCTTTATGGTATCACCGATGTCTCAAATCCTCCCCTCATGATCTAGTACTAGTTTAATCTCTTTTTCTCAGCTTTCTTATTCTCCATCATTTTTCCTTCTATATCACTGACTCCCTTCTGCCTTGTTTATCCTAGCAATCACTTTCATTTTTTAAGGATCTCAGTAATAGCCTTTTTTATTTCAACCTGATTAGATTTTTGTTCTTTTATTTCTCCAGAAAGGATTCTTTAGCATCTTCTGTGATTTTTTCAAGCCCAGCTAGTATCTTCATAATTGTTCTTTTGAATTCTAGTTCCAACATCTTACTTATATCCATATTTATTAAATCTCTGGCAGTGAGTACTGACTCTTGTTCTCTTTTTTGGCGTTAGTTCTTTCAGTTTGTCATTCTGTCCAGAAAGGAACAGATGAGAGGGAAAATGCAATAACAGCAACAATGACACCAGAAAAATATACACTACACAAATCAGAAGAGAAGAGAAACCAAAAAGAAAAGAAAAAAAATGAGAATAAAATCAAACAAGAAGTTGAACAGAAGAGAATAAACTAGATTCTAGGTGTATTTTGTTGCATTTGTTAGAAAAACCTAGATCCCAAAATAGGAAAGAAAGAAAAACTTATATACATACAAAAATTGAGTGGAATATAATGAAAGTAAATCAGAAGTGAAAAAAATATATAAAACATAAGTATAAAAAATGAAAATTAAATAAGACTTAAAAGTGGATAAAATAAGAAAATAGTTAAAAAGGAAAATAAAATATAAAATGGAAAGACTAAAGAATAATAAGAAACCCCCACGAATGCTATATACTTTCCTGAAGAGCTATAGTTTTGGATTTCTGTATGATCAGTAAACTTGGTATTAGCCAGAAATTCCTGCTGGTCTTCTGGGGGAGGGGCCTGCTGCACTGATTCTCAGGTGTCTGCCCAGGCGGAATTGCACCCCCTTTGCCAGAGGGCCAGGCTGAGTGTAAGCAGCTCCAGAAGCCAGTGTGGGGGATGAAAATTGCAGCACCCTGATCTCTAATCCCAGAACTGAAAGTCTGCACCCCCTGCAGTCTTCAGTGAGCTGGCACAGAGAAGCAGTCAATTGCTCCTATCTCCCTGGTTTCTGTCTGAACTCTGTGTTCACCCAGACTATTATGAGCATTTTTATCTCAGGCATGTGATCCCCCTTTGAGTCTCCAAACTTTACAGACTCCTGTGGTGGGCACCTGCACTGTTCCTCCCCGGGGAGGTCGAGGGATCTTGCCACAGTCTTGCCTCTTGCTGGGCCCCTGTTTGGAGAGTGGTTGCTGGATGGTGCAGTGATTTATGGTTTATGGTAACACTAAGCAGAGAATTGGCACCTGGGCTCACATGTAAGCAATAGTCATTTTGCCAAGGAGAATGAAATAATTGCTATCATAAATATTTAAAAAGACCCATTATAACAGTTTAAGGGAGGGATCTGCTGTTTGATGAATACCTATTCTCTGACACTGTCCTAAATTTTTTCACAGACATATATAAGTCAATTTTATTTTGAGATTAAGAGATGTTAGATAAAATGTCCAAGTATTTATAGATAGTGTTTGTTGGAATTAGGATTTAAACTCAGAGGTATCTGACTGGTCCTACCATTAAGACTATAGGAGTGATGATGGGCTTCCTAGACAAGGTGGTATTTTAGCTGGGATATAATGGTACAGTGGAACTTTGCTACATATTATTAAAAGGACTCAAGGGAATTTCCAGGATGACAGAGCTTATATAGTGTTTCTCTCACTTCTTTAACCTCCTATCCCTCGTTCTAGTAACCATGCATTGGTGACTATATTTCAGGATGGCAAAAGTATACATATGATATCCTACAAATTTTTCCTAGAATGAATCCAGCCTTCTCAGGTTGCTTTTCTCTACCTGATTAACCTGATCCTTATAAAACCCTATGAATGAAAATAAATCAATAGGAGAAAAACAAAATTCTATATCATATAGTATTTTCAAATATCTTTAGGTGGAGCTATGCTCCAATTGTACATTATTATAGTCTCATACTCTTATTGTTAACCAGGATGTAAGTAAGTATTAGACTGGGGTCACAATGAGTTAAGAACTTCAAGACATCATAGAAATGTAAATCCTTTCAAGCAAACAGCTAGAGTAGCCCAAGGATTTTCATTACATGGGAGTCATCTCTTCATTCTTTGAAGATTATAGTATCAATAAAAATTATATACAAACCCATGAAAAATGGTTCTTTGGAGATATGTCCTTTGCCAGAAATCAATTTTGTTCAGCAGAACGTCTCTGACTGCTATCATAAAAGATAAAAATCTTAGGATGAAAAGGGAACCTAGGAGGTCATCTATTCTACTAACCTGAATCCTGATAGGACCACACTTAATCCTGTTTTGAAATATGATATTATTTCAAAGAGAAGATAATACAATTTTTTCATGTGCCCAATCATTGTTGAATTGCCTCCTAGGCAAAAAACCTTTCTAACTAGTTTATACTATCCTTACATCTTAGCAGAAATTGAAGGTTTGATTTCCTCCTTTGCCTCTCAATTGGATATCCTTTATATCTTTGAAGACTGCTAAATTAATTCCTAAACTGTATTTTCCATTCTAAATAGTCCTAGTTTTTCTAATATTTCCTCATAGATGTTATTTTTCTGCTTTTTAAACTAATTAGGAATATGTTATTTCCAAATTTCACACATCATTCATCACCCATAATACTCAGGAAAAAGTATATGCCCCCAGAGGGTAGGGTTATATGTAAGGAGTTGGAGGATTTGGACATTTGCAGAGGGAAATAAAAAGGAAAACTTATGATTTTGCTACCATTTACTACCATTTTATGCACTGAAACAACATTAAAAAAGAATGACAAGGGACAGTCATGAAAGGCAAAGGCAAGGTGAAATGTCATAAACAAACACCAATTGCATGAAGAAGAGGGTGCAGGAAATTGAGGGAAGGAACTAGGACTTTTCACAGCCTTTTCCTTGTCTGAGCCTGATCCTCAGGTACTAAATGTGTGTCACGGCACTGGGTATTTTTAGTATAGAAAATGAAGACAACTCTCACATGAAGTGCGCTTCCTACTTATCAGCATGGTTGTGCCCAATTCTGCGTGGCATGAGAAACATATATCCAGGCCCTTAATACTTCAGGTTATGTGCTATGATGTTGTGCTTGTTTACAAATCTCATTAAGTTTCTGTTTAGGGGTCACTCTGTCATTAAGCCATACCTGCAGTCACCTGGCCCCACAAAGGGTTTTGTGCTTATGGTTCTTCCTTTTTCCTATAACTCACTTAGTAGTTAAACTGCACAAAACTTTTCATACCAGTGAATTCAGACATAACAAATGAACATATGGGCAGAGTAAATAATTTCTAAACTAATGAGTGGATTGGAATGGGGTAATATTGAGTTACTGCTGCCAGGGTGGGGACAAGTTGATTGCTGCAAATAATCATATAGTAAAGAACATTTAATTAATTGAAGACAAAAGTAATTAAATATAAAGAACTCCACAATAAAGTTAACCATTAAATAACACAGGGTTAGAGGTGCCAATCCCAGTGCAGCCATAAATCTGGTTATAACTTTTGACTCCCTCAAAACTTAACTACTAATAATGAACCATTGACTGGAAGCTTTACCTATAACATAAATAGTCAATACACGTATTTTATATGTTACGTTATCACCCACTGCATTCTCACAATAAAGAAAGCTAGAGAAAAGAAAATACATTTACAATAATGTCCTGTAAAAAATTTACCTATAGGCAGTGCTCCTGACAGTCCTGTGAGTTTATCTATTTCAACAATGTTTGGACAGAACAGACTCAGCGATGCTCTTTCTTCCAGCCTCTGGTTGCCCTCTGACTTCTTTTCTTTTCACAACCTTTAGAACCATCTTCTTAGTCACTCTGTTTGAAGGAAAAACCAGCACTGTTTTCTGAGCAGAGCTCCTAATTGCCAATCAACCATAAGCTCCCAGATTTGTCAGAATTATTCTATTCAGGTGGAGGCCTATGTCAACAACCTGGTCAACACACATCTGTGGGCTTCTTGTACTTACCTCTCTTTGGACTTCTATTTTGACTGTGATGATGTGGCTCTGGAGGGTGTGGGCCAATTCTTCTTGAGCTGGCTAGGGAGAAACACGAGGGTATTCAGCGTCTTTTGAAGATGCAAAACTAGCACACAGCTGTGTCATCTTCAAGGACATGCAGAAGATGTTCCAAGATGTTTGGGGCTGAGCCTTGGATGCCCCCATGATCCTGAAGAAACTGAAGCAGCCCCTTCTGAGCTGCAGACCTCGAGTACTACCTGCACAGACACCCAGCGAGCTCCTCACTTCCTGCAGAACCACTTCCTAGGTGAGAGGATCCACTTCAGCCAGAGGATGCGACCATCTGACTCATCTGTGCAGGCTGGACCCACCTGTGCTGGTTGGGCATGGATGTCTTCCGGAGGCTCACCCTCAAGCATGACTAGGAGTCTGGCAGACTTTGAGGGCCCTCTAGCATCCCCCTGGTGCCAGGGCTTCTGCTTGAGCATCAGCCTGAGGCCACTAGGCAGCTTTTTGGCCATGTTGGAGCCCTCTCCCAACTGTGGGCCAAGGGGAAACAAGTTTTTTTATAGAAAAAAATATCTATGTATAAGTGGACCTGAGCAGTTTAAACTCGTGTTGTTCAAGGGTTAGCTGTAATGAGTAGAAGACATATCCCAGTGTGACAGGATAGTATTTGAAAAATAGATTCTCATCCTCCATCCATCCTTATTTTATCTTCTTTGGACTTCCTGACTTTCAGGTGTTCTTTGCTCATGGAAAATACAGTAAGCTTGGAATAGCAGAGTGCAGGTGGTTCTTAAAGGTGACCCAAAAAGAGCATCAGCAGCAGTTGGAAACTTATTTGAAATACAGACACTCTAACCTCAACCCAGACATAACGAATCAGACTCTGGGCTTGCAGCTATAATCTGTGTTTTAACAATCACTTCTAGGTGATTCTGATGCAGCTGAAGTTTGAGAACCACTGGTGTAGTGCATGAAGCAGATCTGTCTTTAGGATTGACATGATTATTATTATCTCAGCTGCTAGGAATGTAGCTTGTCCATGGCTCTAGGAGTTGCCTGTGACCAAAAGGAGCAGCCTTGTCCAAGAGTAAGCCCCTCTGTTATCCAATGGTTTGTTGGTGAGCAGGCATAAGGCTCAGCTTTTAATTTGAGGCATCTCTGAAGAGATGCACCAGCTTCTGAGCCTTCCATCAGATCAGCTGTGGCCTCAGTTGCACATGCGACCTGTTGAACTCCCCTTTACTCAATCCTGCTCCCTTCTGATACTTAACATATTATTCCTGAGAGCACTCTCCACATCTCTATCTTAATCACCTGTATCCTGGGAAACCTGAAGCCTTTTGGCTTACATGTTGTTGGAGGAGGATGTGACCTTCGGTTGACCCTTGAGCTAGACCAGGGTAATCAGGGGCTCTTCATCCCCTCCCTGTCCTTGGAATGTACATTCCACCTACTATTTCCACTCTAGAAGCAGCTTCACCAATGCAGCCTTGAGAGAGAAATGTGTTGTTGAGACCATGTAGACATAATGTGACTGAATGATGTAGAGGCCTCTATATAAACTTTCAAGTTTCTGGCAGGCTGGTGTGGCAATCTACTCATTTTACCAGCCTTGTAAGTTCCCTTACCTCTTAAATCTGCCACCTACAAATCCGGGGTGGCCTGCCTCTTCCTTGGGTCTCTCCGCCTTGTCTGTATAGGGGGACCAGTTTTGAATTGCACCCAGGGAAATTCTGAGGTTGCAAAATAACATGTGTTCCCAAAGTCCACACACTTGTATGGGAGTGGAAAGGAGTCCACAAGTTAAAATACAAACAAATAAAACACAAAGATTTGTGAGGAGCAACTGAGGATAGAGGAGTTTCTGCTAAGCCAGGAAGGAGAGGGCCCAAGGCAAGGCAACAAGTGTAAGGATAGTGGTAGACCCTACTGAGAGTGACCTTGCACCCATCTTACAGAGAAGATGCCCCCAAGACCCCTGGAACAGATACAGCAGGGTCATATCTGGGAAACTGGGACCTTTATTAGCCTTGTAGAAATGTTTATGGCCTCAAGTATGTCACTGATGGAATAGAGAGAGCCGAATTCCTGCAGGGACCAGAAAGAAGCAAGGAATGTTGCTGGGCAACCTGACTAGATTGACAACGATGAGCTGGCATAAGATGGGATGACACACATTTGTGTGGTACTTTGTAGTCACATGACATTGAAAATAAGATAAAGACTCGCGCCATACCCCACCCCCCACCCCCATCAGATGTGCACTATAAGCACCTTCTTCTCACTGGACATTATATGTTCCTTGACAAAAGGAGAAAAATTTATGGAGACTGTGTTTCTTTTCCCATGTCAAGATATGACACAGAAGATTAAATAGTTAAAAACTAAATTTATAATTTTTTCACCTAATTATGAACTAAGATTTCTATCCCAAAGCACAAAGAGGAGACTATTTTTTGTTGTCATTGTTGTTACATAAAGCATATTAAAAATAATCAAACAATCAACTCCCTTTCCAATAACTCAAGAGTAGAGACTTTTGCAGTGGGCAGTAACAGAGGACTCCATTTCATCTGTTGTCTGCTGAGGTATGTACAATATTTAAAAGGCTCAGGGATAGAATGACATTTAAGGAAAACTCTGTTCTTTATAGAACTCAGAGGAACTGTGAACACAGACTACTTTCAGAGTAGTTAGACAATGGCAGTTTTTGTACAGAGGTCATCTTGAGGTAGACTAAAGTGGATTACAGGAATAAAGGCTGCAAAAGTGGTAAATGTCCCTGATCTGATCTAGAAAAGATTCTGTCTTTTTATGGATTTCACAAATATTTCAATGAGGAGAAATTAGTTATCCACAAGGCATGTCCTCTTGATGTAGGCATATGATTATTCTGTGGATAATAAGAGCTACATTTATTGAGGGCTTACCATGTGCTAGGCACTGGTCTGGAGTTTATTTTTTTTAAGATTTTATTTATTTATTCATGAGAGACAGAGAGAGAGAGAGATAGAGAGGCAGAGACACAGGCAGAGGGAGGAGCAGGCTCTGTGAAGGGAGCCTGATATGGGGACTCAATTCCGGGTTTCTGGGATTGTGACCTAAACCCAAGGCAGATGTCAAGCCACCCAGGGATCCCATGGTCTGGAGCTTAAGTGTGTATTAGCCCTGCTAATGAAGGTTCTCTGAATCAGGTGGATTCACTTGTAAGAATGCCCAAATTAAGTAGAGCTTTTAAGCTGCTTCTTTACAGTATAGAACCTGAATATGTATGGCAAATTCCTAATCATTTAAAAATTCTATCAATTAGTTAAATGATCATAAAAATTCTACTGCAAAGGAGAAAGAATTTAGAACCCAAAGTTTGTGGTGACTTGCCATATTATAAATGTTATTAAATGTAAATTTAAATCATGTTAGAAAATAAAAGCTTATTAAAATCTTTGAGTCATTGCTTTTCTAATAACATTCTATCAGATTCATTTTCCAAATTTCAAATACTTGTTACTTCTACTTTTGAATTTAAAAAAGATATTGTTTAAAGAAATATATATTCTAGGACTTGGCCACTGTTTAGAGATTGGCAATCTATTTTGAGAGTTATCTCATTCCTCTGCTTAAAATATGGACATTGAACATCTTATTAATCTTGTTTAAAGAACAGGATGAAAAGGAACAACAATCCCTACCAAAAAATTTTAACCTTATTATCTTTTTGCTAGGCCTTCCATGCTTTGCTTAGCAGGTTAATTAAGAGTTGATAATGTATTATTATTGTAAATAATAATAAGGTTCTTGTTATTAGGGTTAGATTCTCATCATTTTTATTTATTATTGACATTTTGTTTGTCCCCTTTTTTGGTGTTCATTTTTATAAATTATGTCAAGTTAGGAATCCTAAACTAAGATGGATTCTAAAATAAGGTATTTTCAGTTACTGTTTCTCTTCTCCCATTTTTAGTAGGTTTTATATAAGCTTAAGTCAAACAATATTCTGTATTATGACTTTCAGTTCCGTGACACTCCTAGAGAGTCTCTCTAGCTTCTCTAGACTAGCTTCTATTTTTCTGACTTATAAAATAAATTCCCACTCTCTAATGACTATGTACTATGTAAGCTTGGCAAATTATAATTGGTAGACATAAATAAATGGTGCAGAGGGACAGCAACTCCTTTGCTTTTCTGGCCTGCAAAGGTGTTGTTTTAGCCAAATTTTACTTGTAAGTTAAACTGTGTTGACCTATTTGAGACAAAAATGTCTTTGTTATTATAATTAAGTCTGCCTGCTGCCTACCAAAATCTGTTTTCCCTTTCTTCCCAGTTTCTTAAAGTTCTTGACAATGGAATGTGAACAGAGATGATGGGACTGCTTGTGGGCCATATCCTCTCCCTCACAGACATGCTGCCATTCAGCCTCTTCCATGCTCATGAGGACATTGTCCTAGGGGACCCCCTCCAAACCAAGAAGGAAGGAACCTTGAATGACTATAGAAAGCAAAACTACCAGCCTAACTTTTTTGAAATGTGATAGAGAAATTAATTTCTTCTTTTCTTCCCTTGTCACTGTATTTTTGGGTCTCCTTGACATAGTTTTAACAATATATTTCCATATCTGGAAATAATACTTCCAAAATATTATAGTGATTTTTTTGAACTTTTAAAAATTGTTTCTACAAGACAAATTAGGCTTCTCGAAGACATAGCCCTGCTTCAAGAGCCATAGATAGCATATTGGAATTATGCATTTAATTAAGCATATTGGAATAAAATGAATCAGTCACCCCACAAATATACATTACTATCCCATTACACTGTTTATCACTGTATTCGATTCTGGAATCTATAAATGTCTACATGACATTATTCCTGCTTATTTTGATGGGAAATAAATATTCTTCACTCATGTTATAAGGTGATTACTGAAAACATTATTTGAGGTCATTGTGTATGTTACTGTGTGAAATAGTATAAATAAAAATGAAGACTAAAACGTGGTCACTTCCCTCCAAAGAACTCACAGAAGGAAAAAAAAGTATTTAAATACACTTTGTAATTTGCTTTTGATAAATGTTGACCTCTTTGAACCTCACTATAATCAAGAAAATAGATTTTATCATACCTTTTTGTAGATGATAAAGTGGAAACTTAATAAAGATAATAATTATACTATTGACTATCTACTAGTAGATCTTATGCTTCCTTCTTGCCAAACTATGTTGGGAGTGGGTGCCGTCAGGACAAGACCCTGGATGATCTGATGGGATCTGAGAGAAGCAAAGGCATGCCGTGCCTGTCTTCTGATGGAGCCTGAGGAAATGGCAAGACCTGTGTGATAGTTTTACAAAATTTCATGTGTCCTGGTGAGAGGCAAGAACAGTAGAATAATTCCCAAGCAAGGAAGTGGGGTCCAAAGGGGGCCAAGGTGACACAAGAGCAGAAGACCAATTTTTATGTGTTAGAGATAAGTGTGAAAGTGATAGGGGGCATTAGCTTCCTAATTTCCCTTATGCCGGTGTGGTGTGGGTAACTTCACAGTGACTCTCTGCACCCAAAATAACAGACAGATCTTAACCCAAGGGGACCTTTTGGTCAGGAGTGAGACCTAAGAAGCTGCAGCTTGTATTAGCTGACACCTGAGATCAGACAAGAATACGGGTCCCTACAGATGCCAGAGTACCAGGCTGCTCACCTGGATCTGAGACCTTCCTCTCTGAATGCCCTGTGAAGCCAAACCCCTCTCTGAACCACCAGAGTAAAAGAGATACTCTCTGAACTGATTAGGAGTAAGTTTCTACCACCATTAAAATAGGCTTACTATTACAAAGACTATACCATTTTGTTCAAATAGGGACACTTTAAAAAAAAAATTGTATCTAAGTAATCTCTAAACCCAATATGGGACTTGAACTTACAACCCTGAGATCAAGAGTCACATGCCAAGCACCACCAAGTATGGACATTTTTGAGGGTGGGAAGGGGAACTCTTGATAATTATAGCCAGATTAGCATATGTAAAGTGGGACTGTCCAGGGCAAATTGGGAAAATGGTCACTTTGATCTTATAAAGAGAATTAGGATGAGTTACACAAAAACTAAGCAAGTTATATTTCTCATACACATGAAAATATGGACTAAAGTTCATACCTACCACAAAAGGCAACGCTTACAGCATAATCTGCCTTTGCAGATCACTGTAATATGTAAGGAAGATGACTTTCCTTCTGTCCACATTCTACACTTTTGAAAGTATGGGGCTTCTATACTCTGTTGCCCTTTTTGCCTACTCCTCCATGTGCAAAGTGGAATAATTTATCTCTTGGTGTTATAGCAAGGATTTGCCGTCATACGTTCATTTTCCTCTGTCAGTGAAAATGCAGAATTAAACATTCCTCTAACAGTGTGATCTATCTTACTTTTCTTGCTGAGTGAAGGCACTGTTTTCTTCCTTTTCCATTTCTCTGCCTTCACACCGACTCCTAAGTGGGTAGGCTCGGTTCCTGTGCAGAGGACATAGGCAATTTGGGGTGGCTAGACTCAGTTTGCAGAAAATGAGGGGGAAGCTTAACTTTGAACACAGCTTTAAGCCATAGGTCTCTATTCCATTTCTACTAGTAGAAATGCAGGTATTTTAATTCCTATCTGGCATCTGTGTGCATTCCTTAATTTGTTTCAAACTAATTAAGGGAAGAGATTTGTCTAGCCCTTTAGAGACCTAACATGGCAACAGTATGCCCTGAATGATTTGGATTATGACTCAAGTGAGAGATGTTTTACTGGAGACAGTTATTATATGCTTTGCTTGGGATGCAGATGCCTTCCAGAACTTTTATTATTATGCCTGAAGCTATGCTTAAATAGAATTTTAACTTTTGTAATACATGACACCTTTCAGGTATTGATCCCACTACTTGGTTATAGATTCATGTAATATGGCCTTACATTTCTGAGGGCTTTCAGTTCATTTTCTGGTTGTAGATACTAAGGGAGAATATTTCTTCCCTCATTCCTGAAAATTTCTTCCAATTCAGAGAACTCAGTTTAGGGAACTCTTCTAGTTTAGGGAACTTAGCCATGCTGGCCTTTCTCTATCCCTGTGACCCTGCCCCAGAAATACAAGTTCCCACCTAAAAACAGTCTCAATTACCTGCAGTTAACACCTGCAGTTAACACCGCTGCAGGGTCTGGAGGAACATGACCCTCCACCTGGGGAATACAATCCTCAGGCTCAGTAGTAGCCTAACACTATGTCATCATGCCTATGTCATTCCCCTCATGTCATCTTGTCACGTGGGAGTTTTTATCATCTTGCATCAGCGCAAGAAGGGTGAGTACGCCCCATGAGACATTTTGAGAGACCACATTCAAGCAGCTTTTATTATAATATATGGTTACAATTGTTCTATTTTATTATTAGTTATTATTAACCTCTTACTGAACCTAATTTATAATTTTTAAAAAAGATTTTATTTATTTATTCATGAAAGACACAGAGAGAGAGAGAGGCAGAGACACAGGCAGAGGGAGAAGCAGGCTCCCTGCAGGGAGCCCCACGTGGGACTCAAACCCAGGACTCCAGGATCACATCCTGGGTCAAAGGCAGGTGCTCAACTGCTGAGCCACCCAGGCGTCCCTCTAATTTATAAATTGAACTGTATCAAAGGTATGTGTTCATAAGAAAAAACATGGCATATGGGGTGCGATACTATCCACGGTGTCAGGCATCCGCTGGCGGCCTTGGAACAATCCCACTAGCTAAGGAGCCACTGCTGTAACTTCTGTAAATTTGGGAAGGGTCAACTGAGCCCACGCAGTTCAGTTCCATTTCTTTTGTCTTCTAATAAGGCTGTCTTCATGGAGCAGTTCTCTTCAGCTCCTCTGTGCTTTAGGCCTTACCTGCTCTTATCCAGGATTGCCTGTGACTCCATCAGGTAAATCTGCCTAACACTGGGCTCAATTAGCAAGCCAATTTAGCTCTTGTACTAAGCTGTGAAATGGCCTTTGATAATAGTACTTTATAATCAAGGGATGATATTTTGATTTGTTCTTTTACTCTTTATTTCTCTATGTGTATTGGCCCACCTCAATGTTCTGACAGTGGAGTGACGATTTTTGGGTTATGAGTGAGCTACTCTGTGGACATATTTGGGTATTTGCATAAAGTAAAAATTATTTTTGTGGGATTTGTTAGCAACACCTAAGCATCACCAGCAGATAACTTTGCATCATTAAAGGATCTTTGTTATCCCCTGGAGGGATGATGGGGCTGACAGGCTGTTCTGAGTGGGAAAGGGAATATTAAAATGCAATTAGAGAATTCAGAAAAAGAAAAGGTGTTAATTTTTGCAATTAAGTCATATTTTTGTCTATGTCCACTTGGTTTTCTCTATTTTGCTTTTCTCCTTCACAGCTGAGCTTAGTGATGCTTCAAGCCTCAGTCCACAGGGAGGACCTGGGATGTTCTGGATGCTTTGAATGGAATAGCCCCCCTTTCTTGTGCTCCTCTGCCGGTAGGCACTGATATCTCACCTGGCCTTTCCTTGGTAATAAGAGCTACTATTTAGGGGGTCTATTATGTTCTAAGACTTTGAATAGAATGTTTCATTTTATTTTCATGACAAGGCTATGAAATAGATTTCATTATCAACCTTTTTACGGAAGAAGAAATTGAGATCCAGAGAAGTTATGTGACCACAAGACAGAAGCAGAACTTGAAATTAAGTCTCTCAAATTCCTACAATCACACTTGGGTGATATGTAGGAGAAAGTAATCAGATGGATATTCACTATCTGACCTCTGCAGGTATGGGGTTATGTGGGGAAACAAAAGCTGTTATTAGTGTTCTCTAATGAACCAGGAGTAGAGTTTTCAATATTGGTCTGACACTTCTTCAAATGTCTAGACCGGAGTAGCAATTCTGGATCAATAGCATAAATTGTGCTGAGAGACTATGTCACTGTAAATATTGTCTAGAGAAAGGGTTTTGATTTTCTTTTTGCTTAGTTCAGATCCTTTATGTTAAATACTACAATATCCATAATATTTAATACATAACATAGCAGAGAGCATAGTGTTGTGAATAGGCCAGTAGGGTCACCTAAGACAGTGGTAGTTGGGTATGGCAAGCACTGATTTAAACAATCTGATCTGTCAAAGCAAATTCTTGAAAGTATAGTCACATTTTAGCATTCACGATATGCGAAAAGATAAGACAGTGTTCACTGTCAACACAATTACATTTTGTTCCTGAGATGGAATTCTGTAAACATGTGTGCTTGCATGGATCTAAGAAAATACATTTCACCCTTGAGGAGTTTTTACTTTTTCTTAACTATCTCATTATTGTTTCCTTTGTTGGCTTAAGGAGGTCAGTCTTAGAGCTTTATATAGAATGCGGTTTCCTGCTTTTTTGTGCTGTACTTAACAGTATCGAGTGAACCTGGTATTTTGACAAGCAAGTTGGAGAGTAGCACAAATGACTGCAGAGGGAAGTCAGGCAAGGACAACTGGCATAAATAAACCTGGCAGTTGGGCTTCTGTTGTATTTTATTGTATTAATAATTAATTAATTCTTTCTTTTTCTGAAACAGCTTTATATCCTGGAGGCATTTGCTCTTATTAATTAAGCTTCTTATGGTATAAGACAGAGCTGGAAATAAAGGATGTTAGGCAACAAGCCTTCATTTGTGACTGTCAGAAATACTGGCTTCTAATACCTAGCACAGACCTGCAGAGAGGTGGTCAAAAATATTTTGAATAATGAATATAATAATCCTGTAGTCTTATTAAGTACATATGGGATTCCACACCTGTGCTAAACCTTTTCAATATAATTGTGTTTAAAATAGACATAACTAAAAAATAAATAAATAAAATAAAATAAAATAAAATAGACATAACTGTCAGCCAAAATCCCTTGTGTGTTGTGTCACTGAAAACATGTATCTTACTCTATAAAATAAGTGAGTTTCCAAAATTTAAAGAATGTATTAAGTGTATACCATGTGCCAGAACTTCACTCTTCTCTCAAGCTTTGGCAAATATGTGCTGATGTTCTTATTCTTGCTTTAAGTGCATGGTGACTCAGGCAAGGTAAATAACTTACCTAAGATCATAGATTGGTAAAAAGTCACTCTGAATCTTTTTCACAACAAAGTATTGCTTTTCCTGCTACACTCTGCTGTGTGTAAGTATAGTTTTTATACATCTAGTCATCTTCCAAATGAGGGAGAGGACTCGAAAGTAAAGGATTTTTGTAAATAGTCCTAGGGAATGCATTAAAAATAATGTACATTATCCTCTGTCTCCTTTGTAAATTTGATTTTTATATATTAATTTAAGTATATTAATTTTGTATATCAGTATTACTGTAGGTATATCAGCAATATTATCAGTATTATTTCCAAAAAATATATTGCATGTATATTTCATACTTAGCTTTGTAATATGCTTGGTGCTTTATGCATACTGTTTTATTTAATTCTTGTAATAATCAAACATAAAATAGGTATATTATTCTTATTTATAAATGAGGAAATAAAGAATGGTGAGACTAAATTACTTGGCCAAGGATATATAACTGAAATTGGAAAAGCTATGATTTTTTTAATCTAAAATTTCTCAAATCAATTATAGAAATTTTTAGAATAATATAAATATTGCCTAGTTATAACTTAGGTCACAATAACTGCTCAGTTTTATTCTAACATACATATATTATTGTATTATTTATTTTATTTTTTTTACAAGATTTTATTTATTTGTTCGAGAGAGAGAGAGAGAGAGAGAGAGAGAGAGAGATGAGAGACAGGCAGAGGGAGAAGCAGGCTCCATGCAGGGAGTCTGATGTGGGACTTGATCCCAGGACTCTGGGATCATGGCCTGAGCCGAATGCAAATGCCCAACCGCTGAGCCACCCAGGAATTCCTCATATTGTTTTAGATAGTCTCCTTTTGTCATTAAATATGACACTTTAAAAATTTTGATTTTTCCAACTAAATTTTACATGAAATTTGCAGCCTTTTATTTTTTTAATTTTTATTTTTTATTTTTATTTATTTTTATTTTTATTTTATTTTTTTTAATTTGCAGCCTTTTAAACAGATATTGTCAATCATTCTCCAGGTTTTTCCATCTGTTACAATTTGAGACTCAAACTGAACAGATAGTTTTCTCAGATGACAGAAATATAGGAACATACATAACATTATCATCGTGACTTATTGCTGAACTTGTTGAGGAAAAATATTTCTACTGACAAATTCTTACAAGAATATTTACTTCTTTCACCAAACTCTTTACAATGAAACTCGAGAGGTGGATGACTAATCTGATTTTTTTCAGCCTATCAGGGTATTGTTCTGAGGATTGCTTGATGCAGGAATTAAAATTGTTGTTGTCCTTCAGGCACATACCAGGTGTAGAGGTGACTTACCTTTTGTTGTCTAGTCTGCTTTGTGAGTAGTGTGGAGTGAGAAAGTCAATACATTAGCAGCATAGGACTTCAGTATGGATATTACTTGCTTGATCTGCTAAGCAGGCTGATACCTTGCTTGAATAGCTACACAGACAAGGGGCACTACAGGTGTTGCAGAGGTTGTGGTTAAGAGAGGAAGACCCAGAGTAGCTTGGGTAAGCAAGCCATCTTCCATCAGTCTCCAGATACCTAAACACTGTCCTTTATATACAAAGTCTTATGCCTAATTATTTTCCCATATGCTTTTGGCATATAATATGTTGACCTGTTTTCTGTTGTAGGCAGATACCCTAGTTTACAAGTATACACAGATATACTTGAAGATATGAAAGTGAAATAATCATGGAGCCAACATTCAGAATTCCAGGACTATCTCATTTTTCTTCATAAATTTTATTTCTTCTTACTTCAAAACATGTTTCAAACGATATTTGGTATAGAAAGAATAAAGGAATATACAAAATGAGCTTAAACTTTCTCAAATATTTCTATCCCAAACCACACTTTCCAGAGGAAATGACTTATAGAATAGATGGATCTTTCAAGGAATTTTCGTGTAAAATTTTTCATTATTATTTCATCTATTTTTTTTCCTATAGAAAGAGACCATGACAACTTTCCATAGGGTTGTATCATTTCAAAGCAATTACTGCTTTAGGAAAAACAAAACAAAACAAAACAATTTGTAACTTTGGACAAGTCTTGGTTTAGAATTCTTAGATATTAAATTTGTTAGGGGTGCCTGGGTGGCTGAGTTGGTTAAGCGTCTGCCTTCTGCTCAGGTCATGATCCCAAGGTTTTGGGATTCAAGCCCCAAGTTAGGCTCCCAGCTCAGTGGTGAGCCTGCTTTCCCCTTCCCTCTGCCCCTCCTCCCCTTCATGCTCTCTCTCTTTCTCTCTCTCTCTCAAATAAATAATCTTCAAAAAAAGTTTATTAGGGCTCTTTTGGGTATGATAAAAGAGAATTCAATTAATATTGTTAAGAAAGGAATTTTTATTGAATTGCAAAGTCGAAAAGTTAGGAGTTATGTGGCTTCAAGTTTACCTTACCTTGTGGTTCAAATGACAGCATTGTACTCTCATTTATTTGATCCTTTAGTATCACTTCCTCTTTGTTGGTTACATTCTTGGGTAGATCTAGCTAGCTTCATGGTGACAAGAGTGCTGCAGCAACCCTCACCTTGAATTCACTTAGTTTTAAATGCAGTGGTGAACAATATTCATTCCCAGAATTGAATATTACTGGTTTTGATTGTTCTGACTCAAGTCACATACCCATTTGTATTATTAGTAAGGCTGCCATAACAGACTGGGTGTCTTGAGCCCACAAGAGTTTATTTTCTCCCATTTCTGGAAGCTAGAAGTCCAAGTTCAAGCTGTTAGCAGGCTTGGCTTCTTCTGAGGCTTCTCTCTTTGGCTTGCAATTGGCCACTTTTTCTCTCTTTCTTCCCATGGTTATATCCCTCTGTGTATGTTCTAATCTCCTCTTCATATAAGGACATTAGTCATATTGGACTAAGGACCACCCTAATGACCTCATTTAACCTTATTTACTTCTTTAAAGACCTGTTTCCAAATACAGTCACATTCTGAGTTACTGGTGGTTAGGATATCAAAATATGAATTTGCTGGGGTTGCGGGGAGGACACAATCCAGCTCATAACACTATTCCTACATCGCCACTGTCACATTCTTACATAACCACATGCCCATCCTAGGTCAAATATCACATTTAGATCTAGGACAGTCGAAGGACTGAAAATAGAGAGGAGTGGATCCCCAAGTGAAAATTAGCCATTGTCATCAACATGATGGTGAATGGTTGCTACTGAGTCAAAAGTCAACAAGTGTCCATTTTGCTAAGAAAATACAGGTTAAGATTATAATATCAGTAGCAGCTATTTTGGTAATAAATTAGTAAAGAATTAACTATTAAAGGAGGAAATAGATTCTTGAATTGAACTTCACATTTTTACTTCAGGGGAAATAAAAACATCTTTGTTTAAGAAAGAAAAAGCAGTAATAGCTTCACCAAAGATACTTTCTATAAAGAAATATATATGCCCTACTCCCAGGTTGGGGTTTGAGCTCCCCATAAACTATATAGACTGAGTGTGAGAAAGAAATTAATTAATTCTTTTGTCAGAAAAAGAGGGGATAGATCCTGGGGATGCAAACAATAAGTATCCACTATATTCCCTAGAAAGATTAAGACTAAAGCAAATCTAGTGAAATGATTGAATTTCAGTGTTAAAGAAGGAATCATATAACTAGAAAAACAGAAGAAAAAATTCATCAATTAAGGAGAAATTAGTTTAATTTCAGAGAATTTATATGCAAGAAAACAGGCAAGGAATATTTCCAGAATTTGGAGGAAGAATAGATTTCACCCATAGAGGGTACATCCAGCCAAGTTGTCATTAATATGTAAAGGCAACAGAAAGATATTTCCAAATATAGAAAGATTATTTAACTATATGTCCTTGGCAGTCTGTATAAAAATCTTGAATGTATAATCTATTCAACCAAAAGATTGAAACCATGGGGAGAAAATCCTGGCAGTAAATATTAATTTTTAAAAACAATTACTGCAGTTTAAACATTTAAATCACAGTTGCAAAACTAACTCTTTTATGATTATAACTCTTGAACAAAGCCATATAATTAATTAATAATTATTAATAATTCAGTTATAGTATCCCGGGGAAAATGTCCTGGGACATACTACCAAAACTGGAAGAGAAAGAGAGGGAGAGGTGGTAAAATTATACAAATTTTTGCATTGTTCATAGTCACGTAAATAAAGCATCTAAATATGTAAATACAACTTTAGAAAATAGCAAATCAAAAGCAATATAATTGGAGCCAGAGATTTTTATTTTGTTTATTTATTCATTTATGTATTTATTTATATGTTTTAATTTAAATTCCAGTTAGTTAACATACAGTGTTATATCAGTTTCAGGTATATAATATACTGATTCAACATTTCCATACAACAGTCAGTGCTTATCACAAGTTCATTCCTTAATCGCCATCATCCATTTAACCCATCCTCCCATGCACCTCCCCTCTGGTAACCATCAGTTTGTTCTTTATAGCTGAGTTTCTGTTTCTTGGTTTGTCTCTCTTTTTTTTTTTCTCCCCTTTTCTCATTTGTTTCAGTTCTTGAATTCTACCTATGAGTGAAATCACATAGTATTTATCTTTCTCCAATGGACTTCTTTTGTTTAGCATTATATTTATTCTCTAGCTCCATCCATGTCATTGCAAACGGCAAGATTTCATTCTTTTTTATGGCTGAATAGTATTTCATCTGTGTGTGTGTGTGTGTGTGTGTGTGTGTGTGTGTGTGTATACATATATCCCACATCTTCTTTATCTGTTCATCAGTTGAAGGACACTTGGGCTGCTTCCATACTTTGGCTATTGTAAATAATGCTACTATAAACATCTGTGTCCATGTACCCCCTTGAAATAGTGTTTTTGTATTTTGGGGGTAAATACCCAGTAGTACAATTGCTGGATTGTAGGGTAGTTCTATTTTTAGCTTTTTGAGGAACTTCCATACTGTTTTAGAAAATGGCTGCACCAGGCTGCATTCCCATCAACAGTGCAAGAGGGTTCCTTTCTCCACATCCTTGCCAACATTCATTGTTTCTTGTGTTTTTGATTTTAGTCATTCTGACAGGTGTGAGATGATAACTCATTATAGTTATAATTTGAATTTCCCTAACGGTAAGTGATGATGAGCATCTTTTCATGTGTCTGTTGGCCATCTGGGTGTCTTCTTTGCAGAAATATTTGTTTATGTCTTCTGGCTATTTTTAAACTGGATTATTTGTTTTCTTGGTTGTCATCTAAGTTCTTTATATATTTTCAATGGTAACTCTTTATTAGAAATATTATTTGTGAATATCTTCTCCAATTCTGTAGGTTACCTTTTAGTTTTGTTGATGGTTTCCTTTGCTGTGCAGAACCTTTTATTTTGATGTAGGTCCAATAGTTTTTTTGTTTGTTTGTTTGTTTTTACTTTTGTTTCCCTTACCTCAGGAAATAGATCTAGAAAAAAGCTACTATGGTAGATATCAAAGAGATTATTGTCTGTTTTCTCTTCTAGGATTTTTATGCTTTCAAGTTTCACATTTAGTCTTTAATCCTTTTGAGTTTATTTTTGTGTATTGGGCCACTGGAAAAAGTGGTCCAGTTTGATTCTTCTGCATGTTATCCCGTTTGTTGGAAGAGACTATTTTTTTCCAATTAGATATTCTTTTGTTGAAGAGACTGTATTTTTCCAATTGAATAGTTCTTTTCTGCTTTATTGGAGATTAATTGACCATATAATTGTGGGTTTATTTCTGGGCTTTCTATCCTGTTCTATTGATGTATGTGTCTATATTTGTGCCAACACCATACTGTTTTGATTACTACAGCTTTATAATATAAGTTGAAGTCCAGAATTGTGATGCCTCCAGCTTTGCTTTTCTGTTTCAAGGTTGCTTTTGCTGGCTGTTCAGTGTCTTTTGTGGTTCAATACACATTTTAGGATTGTTTGCTCTAGTTCTGTGAAAAATGCTGGTGGTATTTTGATGGAGATTGTATCGAATGCATGGGGTAGTATAGACATTTTGACTATATTTGTTCTTTTAATTCATAAGCATGAAATATCTTTCCATTTCTTTGTGTCATCTTTAATTTCTTTCATTAACATTTTATATTTCTCAGAGTACAAGTGTTTCATCTCTTTGGTTAGATTTCCTAGGTATCTGATTAATTTTGGTGCAATTGTAAATGAGATTGTTTCCTCAATTTCTCTATCAGCTGCTTCAATATGCAACAGATTTATGTACATTAGTTTTTGTATCCTGCAAATTTTCTGGATTTGTTTATCAGTTCTAGCAGTTTTTTGGTGGAGTCTTTTGGGTTTTCTATATATAGTATCATGTCGTTTGCAAATAGTGAAAGTTTTACTTCTTCCTTACCAATTTGGATGCCTTTTACTTCTTTTGTTTAATTGCTGTGGGTCTGACTTCCAGTATTATGTTGAAGAAAAGCAGTGAGAGTGGACATCTTTGTCCCCTTCCTGACCTTAGAGGAAAAGGTCTTGATTTTTCCCCATTAAGGATGGTGTTAGCTATGGGTTTTTCACATATGGCCTTTATTATGTTAAGGTATGTTTCCTCTAAACCTACTTTATTGAGTGTTTTTATCATGAATGAATGGGTGTTGTACTTTGCCAAATGCCTTTTTTGGATCTGTTGAAATGAAAATACGATTCTTATCCTTTCCCTTATTAATGTGATGTTTATGTTGGTTGCTTTGTGAGTATTGAACCACCTTTGTATCCAGGAATAAATCCCACTTGATTGTGGTGAATGATTTTTTTAACATATTGTTGGATTTGGTTTGCTAGTATTTTGTTGAGGATTTTTACATCTGTATTCATCAAAGATATTGGCCTGTAGTTTCCTTTTTTTGTGATGTCTTTATCTGGTTTTGGCATTAGAGTAATGCTGACCTAACAGAATGAATTTGGAGGTTTTTTTCCTTTTCTATGTTTTAGAATAGTTTGAAAAGAATAAGTCTTAACTCTTCTTTAAATATTTGGTAGAATTCACCTGTTAAGCCATCTGGTTCTGGACTTTTGTTTGTTGGGAATTTTTTGATTACCGATTCAATTTTTTGGTTATTGGTATGTACAAATTTTCTATTTCTTCCTGTTTCAGTTTTGGTAGTTTATATGTTTCTAAGAATTTATTCATTTCTTCTATGTTGTCCAATTTGTTAGCATATAGTTTTCATAATATTTTCTTATAATTGTAGTTCTGTGTTTGTTTTTTTTCTCTTTCATTTGTGATTTTTTTTGAGTCCTTTCCTTTTTTTTTCTTGGTAAGTCTTAGCTAGAGATTTTTAATATTTCTTTCAGAACAGATTGAGAAACCCATAATCCAATAAGGATATGATATTTCTAATAATATAATATATATAATAGAGTTGCCATAAAAATTTATATACCATAGAGGCTCTACCTATTTTAAGGTCCACATGGACCCACAAAGAGAATCTCTATAAATCTCAATAAATTCCAGACAGCAGAAAGTAAAAAATTTAGTAAATCTCTGAATTTCTGAATGGAAACTAGTGAAACCAGATATACCTAGCAAGATAAAAACAAATGAAAAAATAGCTTTTATTTAACCAACTCTTGGGTCAAATAGAAAATAAAAATGCTAAATGCAACAACTTAAGGAAAAGAAAATAAAAATAATTAAGTATTCACTGTAGGATATTGAACAAATACACCCAAGGAAAGAAAAGAAAGAAGCAAATTAATGAAGATAAAAGCATAAATTAAAGCATAAATAAGAAATAGAAAAAATAGAATTGATATAAGGAGTTTTAAATAATATAATAAAACCCATTCCAATTGGTAACTTTCCACTTAACCTTCATCAAAGTGTAGCTGGGAAGAGATGAAAGCACAAACATAGATTTAAGAGTGAGAAGAAGGAATGATCCACCAGTACTGAAATAATTAATAGAGGTACAAAAAATAATTTTCAAAAATCTATGCTAATAAAAATGAAAAGCTTCTTGAATGGATGATTTTCTAGAAAATATGTTACCCAATTAATTCCTTAAGGGATAAAAATATAAACATCTAATAACCGTGAAGGAAATTAGTTGTCAAAGAACCAGTGCCTTATTCTGCACCTACTTTTGAATACAAGAAATTTTCATGTCCACAGAATTCTGGCAACAATATTTGTTATCTATAATACTGAAAAAAATACCTCCAGCCATCCTGAGATTATATTTATACATAGTCTAAATACTCTGGGATATGTGTTGTCAGTTTTATATATTTTAATTAGTTTAAGATGTTTATTTACTTATTTTTGATTAATACATTTCCCCCTTGTCATCTGAATGTAGAGCATTGCTATGAAAACTTTTGTAGGACAAAATGGTGTAAAGAAGCAATTACCATTAATTTATATGGAAAAATTTTTGAGCACTCCCGTGTCCCAAAAATAACCTCTCTTAGGCTTTTCTGATACCTTAGGACAAATCTTGTTAACAGATGCATGAAATAAATCAAGCTAAAACATGATGCTCACATAGTTCAAAGCCATGACAGCTTGATGCTGAGCTGCTGAGTGTGGTTCCTGGGGAAGGAGCTTGGGGGTGCTGCTCATGTTATTCCTGGTGTTCAGTGCCTCTGTAACAGCTCTGCAGCAAAACAAATTGCTGAATGCTATTTTTGCTTTTTGTAAAAGTGAAGAGTCTCTTCAGATTTCTTTTGGTGAACAAAAACATGTACTACTAATGTAGGTCTTTTGTAAAAGTGAAGTGGTGTACTGTGAACTTTTAAGAAAACGGGGTGGGGAGACACCTGTATCCTCCTGTCTATTTGGAGTTCAAGGTCTGCTTTGAAATTGTACTTCTTAATTACAACATCTAGAATCACCTTGTTAGGGGAAGACTTGTCATTCAATTCTTTCCATTTCTGAATTAGGAAATATATCCGTAGAGGTGATGAAATTTTCTTTATCATAGTTATCCAGCAAGCTAGTGGAACAAGCACTAGGAAAGAATGGAATACCTGAGAGTAGAAAATGTAGGAAAATGTTCCTCTGCCAGGTATTGGGTGAAGGGAAAATTGCTAGTATATATAATTCCTTGGCAGACTTTACTCCTATAAGTACTTTAACCTTCTTTAACAATATAAAATACTTGCAGGTTCTCATTGCTTACATGTATACTCTGTTTAAAGCAGAACAATGGAGCAAATTTGTAAAACTATTTTTAAAACTTCCTGAGTTAGTAAAAATATATTCTGAAGAGATTTTCTTCAAAATTAGAGTTGAGAGTATCAGATGTCTCACAAATTGCAGTTTTTGTGGATGTACAAGAATTTGAAAGTGGTCCCCAAAGGTTATTAAGAGCCTCACTGTGAATGAAAAAATGGAATCTTCAGTACACAGCCTGGGTAAGCAATAATGTCACATCCTGACATTACCACACCATCAAAGCTGCTGAGAAAAAGCAAGCTGGGCAGCAGCAGCTGTATTTCCAAATGGTGAAAATGTTAAAATGTTGCAGAGATCAGTGGAAGTTATTTATATTCACCAGAAAGGTGCACTGATGAGGTGCGTTTCATTTAATTAATACTCTAGGAGAACAAGTCCTTTAAAATTTAGAGACATGTGAATGAGGATCTGGGCTTCCTATTTTCTTTTTTCTCTTTCGACAAAGATTGTTTCTAAGCCTGGGTCAATGGTATTGTGAAGGTCAGCCTTTGGTTACATAACCCCATCACTACTATTAATTCACAGATCTGAAGAACTTTCACATTGCCTTGTAAGTTCTGTGAGGGTAGGGATTTCTGTTTTTCTGTTTGTTTTGTTCACTGTTATAGCCCTGTGCTCATAATAGTGCCTGTAACACAGTGCATGTTCAATCAATATTTATTAAATAATAAATAAGCACATTATTTCTCTAATAATATTGCCCTCTTATATGAGATTTCATTTAGGTTCTCATTACCTCTTGCCTGAGTTGTCATAGCAGCCTTCAATCCAGTTTCCTTGACTATGATATTATCCCAATTTCTCATCTATCTTTCAATCTAGAGCCATATCTAAAATGAACTTCTGATCTTATCACTCTGTAGTGTAAGTAAAAGTCCTCAAAAGTTCACCATCAATTGCAGGATCAAGTGAAAGGTTTTTATTTTTATTTATTTATTTATTTTTTTTAAGTGAAAGGTTTTTAAGATGGTGTGTGAGGTCCTCCATGATCTAACCTAAGCCCTCCTCAAATGCCTATCTCAGCATTAGCTGCCTCACAATTTATGTTCTAATAACCACAAACTACCTTCTTCTCTTTTAAAAAATTATTTAAATTTAATTAATTAACATATACTGTATTATTGGTTTCAGAGGTAGAGGTCAGTGATTCATTAGTTGCATGTAACACCCAGTACTCGTTACATCACCTGCTGTCCTTAATGTTCATCACCCAGTTACCCTGTCCTCCAACCCCCTTACCCTCCAGCGACTCTCTGTTTGTTTCCTATGGTTAGGAGTCTCTTATGGTTTGCCTCCCTCTCCAATTTTGTCTTGTTTTTTTTTTTTTCCCCTCTTTTCTCCTATGATCCTCTGTTTTGTTTCTTAAATTCCACATATGAGTGAGATCATATGATAACTGTCTTTCTCTGATTGACTTATTTCACTTTGCATAACATCCTGTAGTTCCACCCATGTCGTTGCAAATGCCAAGATTTTATTTTTTTGATGGTTGAGTAGTAATCCATTATATACACAGCCTGGGTAAGCAATAATGTCACATTCTGTGTGTGTGTGTGTGTGTGTGTGTGTGTATATATCTCCCACATCATCTTTATCCATTCATCTGTCAAAGGACATCTGGGCTCTTTCCATAGTTTGGCTATTGTGGACATTACTGCTATAAATATTAGGGTGCAGGTGCCCCTTCAGATCACTACATTTCTATCTTTTGGGTAAATATCCAGTGGTACAACTGTTGGATCATAGGATAGCTTTATTTTCAACTTTTTGAGGAACCTCCATTCTGTTTTCCAGAGTGGCTGCACCAACTTGCATTCCCACCAGCAGTGTAAGAGGGTTCCCCTTTCTCTGCATCTTTGCCAACATTTGCCATTTCCTGACTTGTTAATTCTAGCCATTCTGACTGGTGTGAGGTGGTATCTCATCGTGGTTTTGATTTGTATTTCCCTGATACTGAGTGATGTTGAACATTTTTTTCGTGTGTCTGTTGGCTATGTGTATGTCTTCTTTGGAGAAGTGTCTGTTCATGTCTGCTGCCCATTTCTTGTTTGCATTATTTGTTCTTTGGTGTTGAGTTTGGTAAGTTCTTTATAGATTTTGGATACTAGCCCTTTATCTGATACGCCATCTGCAAATATCTTCTTGCATTCTATAGGTTGCTTTTTGGTTTTGTCAACTGTTTCCTTTGCTGTGCAAAAACTTTTTATCTTGATGAAGTCCCACTGCTTCATTTTTGCTTTTGTTTCCTTTGCATTTGAAGACAAGTCTAGCAAGAAGTTGCTGCAGTCACAGAGGTTGCTGCCTGCGTTCTCTAGGATTTTGATAGATTACTGTCTTACACTTAGGTCTTTCTTCCTTTTTGAGTTTATTTTTGTGTCTGGTGTGAGGATATGGTCCAGTTTCATTTTTCAGCATGTGTCTGTTCAATGTCCCCAATACCATTTTTGAAGAGACTGTCTTTTTTCCATTGGATATTCTTTCCTGCTTTGTCAAAGAGGAGTTGACCACAGAGTTGAGTGTCCATTTCTGGGTTCTGTTCCATTGATCTGTGTGTCTTTTTTTTTGTGCCAGTACCATACTGTCTTTTTTTTTTTTTTTTAGTACCATACTGTCTTGATGATTACAGCTT
The DNA here is from genome assembly GCF_003254725.2 of Canis lupus dingo. Classification (NCBI taxonomy): domain Eukaryota; kingdom Metazoa; phylum Chordata; class Mammalia; order Carnivora; family Canidae; genus Canis; species Canis lupus. Next base: position 15,895,021 of record NC_064269.1, on the reverse strand, counting down.
TGTAATAGAGCTTAAAGTCCATAACTGTGATGCTACCAGTTTTGATTTTCTCTTTCAACAATCCTTTGTCTATTCGAAGTCTTTTCTGTTTCTATACAAATTTTCAGATTATTTGTTCCATCCTGTGAAAAAAAGTTGATCGTATTTGGTTGGGATTGAATTGAATGTATGGATTGCTGAAGGTAGCACACATATTTTAACAATTTTTGTTCTTCCAATCCATGAGCCAGGAATGTTTTTCTATTTCTTTGTGTCTTCCTCAATTTTTTTTTGTAAGTGTTCTATAGTTTTCAGAGTACAGGTCCTTTGCCTCTTTCGTTAGGTTTATTCCTAGGTATCTTATGCTTTTTGGGTGCAATTGTAAATGGGATTGGCTCTTTAATTTCTCTTTCTTTTGTCTCAGAGTTAGTGTATAAAAATGCAGCTGATTTCTGTGCATTGCTTTTATATCCTGCCACTTTGCTGAATTCTATATGAGTTCTAGCAATTTTGGGGTTGAGTCTTTTGGGTTTTCCATATAGAATATCATGTCATCTGCAAAGAGTGATAGTTTAACTTCTTCTGTACTGATTTGGGTGCCTTTTACTTCTTTTTGTTTTCTGATTGCTGAGACTAGGACTTCCTAGTACTATGTTGAATAGCAGTGGTGATAGTGGACATGCTTGTCATGTTCCTGACCTTAGGGGAAAAGCTCTTAAAAAAAAGCTCTTAGTTTTTCCTCATCGAGAATGATATTCACTGTGGGATTTTCATATATGGCTTTTGTGACATTGAAGTATGTTCCTTTTATCCCTACACTGTGGAGAGGTTTAATCAAGAAAGAATGCTGTACTTTGTTAAATGCTTTTTCTGCATTTATTGAGAGGATCATATGGTTCTTGTCCTTTCTTTTATTAATGTAGTAAATCACATTGATTTGTGGATATTGAAGCACTCTTGCAGCCCAGGAATAAATCCCAGTTGGTTCTTTTAATGTACTGTTGGATTCTATTGGCCAGTATTTTGGTGAGAATTTTTGTATCTATGTTCATCAAGGATATTGGTCTGGCTTATTCTCTACACATACTAGAGGTTTCTTCCATTTTACTCATTTATTACTTCTGCTTGGAATGTCTCAACCTCCTACTTACCTTTAAGATTCAGCAAAGGAGTGCTAATCTACCTTTCTCCTTTACCTTCTGTCTCAATTATTTGCCCAATTCAGCATGCCTCATACCCTAGGAATATGGCTATCATAGAACTTTCCACATTACTCTATGAACCTATCTCACCCCCATAACAGTGAGCTTCTCCAGGGACAGGACAAGGTCTCATCCATTTTTAGATTCCCAGTACCTTGAGCAGTAAATGGTAGTTAGGCGACTCCATGAATTTGTTAACTTACTTTGTAGATAGAAAGGAAGAAAAAGAATCTCCTGACTCTTAGGGAGCATGCCCAAGATGGGGAGAGAATACAACATTTTATTATATTTTATGCAAAAGATTCTGTGTGAAGAACCCAAAAAACTTATCCTACCTTTAAAAAAAAATCAAAACTAAAAGAAAATGGTTCCATCTCCTCATCTCCATAAAGAAGGAGAAACTATTGCAGACTGGGAGGAAGAAATGAAAGCAGCCTGGTGGAGAAAATTACCCTGGGTAGTGGGCAGAAAGAAGGAGGTGACCTGTTCTAATCAGAATGTGATGAAGGTGACATATCTCTTTGGGTTGTGAAGTGGACATGCTTAATAATTCAAATGCTCCCTCTGTGTGAAGTGGTTTTGTGAATGTTACTTAGAGATCTCATCTATTCTGGACCAGAGGGATGTCTGGTGGGGGTAACCTGGGAATCTTCTCTTGACATCTCAGCCCTCTCTCTGCTTCCTCTGAGACTTTCCGTGAGCTTGAATCCGTTACAGCATGTAAATGAGCTTGCTGCTTGGTAAGATTTGAATTTGTTTGATCTCTGTATTCAGCTCATGGACCTTTCTGGTTGCCTACCTAATATCCATTCTCTTTTTTACTTACAGAACCCTAGTTTCATACACACCCTTGTAGGGTATTTGGTTTATAACACAGGTCTAGCCGATGAAATAGATGCAGATATCTTTGGATGGGGGTTCTAGAAAGTTCTTTTAAAAGTAGATTTGGCTGGCTTGTCCCTTTATCTTTTTTTTTTCTCTTCTCACTTTCTTTCTTTTTATCTTCCTGTTTCCCTTTTTCTTTTTCTTTTTAAAAACATTTGCTCTTTCTGCCTGGACATGGAACATCCATATTATGAGGATGAAGGGACACATGCTAAAATTGTTGTGTTGCTAAAAGGTAGGAGAGGTTGGGGCACTGATAAGGCACTTGAAGCATTTTGGAGCCAGATTGCCATCCCTACATTTTTCATTTTGTGGAGAAAAATATTACTCTTTTGCTTCAATGTGGTTAAGACATTGATATTCATGGAGCAGGATCTATTCCTAATTGGTTACAATATCTTAATGTGATTAGAAAGAAGCTCTAGAGTAGATGACTTCTAAGTGTCAGAGAATACTTTAACTGTCTTTTCATTGAGGAATGTGAGACCAGAGTTTCATATTGATGGATTAGGGCTGCAACAACAAAAATAAAATTGCTTTCTGTCATAAATAAGAAAAAACTAGGAGTTTGGTAATGAGAAGAAAATGTGTGAGGAGACTAGAGGATGAGAAAGAAGATGGAATAAAGCAAAGGGTTAGCTGCAGAGTAGGATCTTAAGGCAACATGGTGGCAAGCCTGGACTATGAGGGTGAGGGCACCTCCACTCCTTGCAAAATAAAATAAAGTAAAATAAAATAAAATAAAATAAAGAAGAAAAATCCTTGTAGAGAGCAATGAAGGGGAGGACCTCAGAAACAGAAATGGCTAATATTAAATTTTGCTTTGTTGCTTTTTCTATGCTTAACCTCCTTTGTGTTAACCTAACAATTTCAGTAAAATTCTCTGTTCTTCTGGAAGTAACTAAAAAGAGGGTAAATGTCTAGCCTGGCTGAGCTGTGCAGGAAGTGAATAGGTTCCATGGGAGGCAAATCATTATGAGAGGGCAATTAAACCTTCAGGTAAAGCAGGAAACCAGAGAAAGGGGTGTATTGGTGCAATGCAATACTTTAATAATTCTCTAAGGAAAAATTGGGGTTCTGCAGCCCTCCAGGCAGTATATGAAGGAAGGCTTGTTGAGACATTACAGGAGGAAGTTATGACTCTAAAATGTTGGAGGACATGGGAACATGCAGGTGGTTAATACTTGGGTTTCATAGAAGAAAAGTGGCATACTTTCCCTTGAGCTTTTCTAGGATGTACTAATCTTCAGAACAGATGCTTCCATTTAGGCAAGTGAGCACCATGGGAAAGGATTTTTTTGGTAACTTTCACAGAATGTTTCTAAAGCTGCTAAATTGAAAATCTGCCCTGCATTATTTTGCTTAACTCAAGGGACCATGTTTTGTAGAAGAGCTAATCCATTGTTTCCCCATGAGAGTTCTGCTGACATTATAGAAAAGGTAAGGAACACTACTTTTGGGTGTGTTCACTCATTTATGGTGGCCTCTAAAGTATAGTATCAAGAAAACTTACAGATTAATTTTAAAAGAAAGGCATGATGTTTAGCTTGTTGTATTTGGATGGAGGGTCATTTTTTCCCCCAATGAAGAGTCCTGTCTAAAGAGTCAGCTTAGGAGCAGTATCATTACTACTGTTATAGCTCATCTGCTTTCCAATTTCCATATTTCTGCGTAATGTCCACTTATGCAAACTCATTTATTAAAACTCCAAAACAGTTTAGCTCTCTATAAAATGTTTGGGACCATTGTGGTATAAACTTTTGTTGTTTTCTTTTCAATATCTATATATTTGTATCTTTTTCAGGTTTGGGTCCAGTGAAAAGATAAAATGTTCTCTTAAGAATTTCAAGCACAGGGACACCTGGGTGGCTCAGTGGTTGAGCTTCTGCCTTCGGCTCAGGGTGTGATCCTGGGGTCCTAGGATGGAGTCCCACATTGGGGTCCTTGTGGGGAGCCTGCTACTTCCTCTGTTTGTGTCTCTGCCTGTCTCCCTGTCTCTCATGAATAAACAAATAAAATAAAAAAAAAGAATTTCAAGCACAGGCAAATGGCAAGAAATTAGAGCTTATGAAGTTGTTTGGATGGGCTGAAGTTATTTAGAGGAGTGAAGTCCAGAGGGCTCCCACTGAGTATTTGGCATTCTAGGGCACTTATATACATTTAAATATGGATAGTGTAGTATATGATATTGTGAGTTATTAACTTTTTAGGTGTGATGATGGACTATAGTAATGTAAGACATGCATGTTGAAGTCTTCAGAATGAAGTGTTAGGTCTACAATTTAGGTCCACAACTTACTTTCAAGTGGTTTTGCAAAATAAATCACACACATACACTCACAGAAGGCAAACGTGGTTGGTCTAGAAGAAATGTAAATGGATGCTCTTTGTATGTTGTTTCAGATTTTATGAAGATATGAAACTTCTAACAATAAAAGTTGGAAAAAGGAAAAGAGTTCTGTCATTCATTAAGCTCACTTTGTTAACAGAGCAGGTGCTATTAGTGCTAGTCTGTGAATGCTCCGATTGGCTTCTTTATAGAGCAGTACTACTGATTGTCATTAGGGACCTGGGGAGCAGCCTTTGAGGAAGGGTGGTTCACAGCATCATAACTCATTAGATGAGGCACTCAACATGTTAGTACTGATCAAATTTGAGATATATATTAATAGGACCATATTCCATTGAATTTAAGATGTAATGTATTTTTAAATCCATCATAACTTTATATATAACCAAGAAAGAAAAAATTATTAATATTGTATAATGGTAATTTATGGAAGGATTCCAATATAAGAGATGTTAGGATATGAAAACAAGCATGAGTCCTAGAATCAATAAAGTACAATATTCCCCCAAGGAAATGGGTGATTATGTCAGAGAATCAGTGTAATTCCACCTAGATCTAGTCAATGTCCTATTTATTGCACCTCTGAGCAAAAAATATTAAAAATTTTAATAATGATTCAGCCATAAGGTCTCCTGCCAGGCGCACACACATGGTTGGAACTATTAGTCATAAAAGTAGTGGAGCAAAATGGTAGAGAAAGATTGTGTAGAAGAAAGAGGAGATTTTCACTGCCGTCATGCATTTGGATCCAATGCCATTGAGTGATTAATGTTCTCAGTTTCAGGATATAGATAAGAGGTTCTTTCTTAGTCATAATAAATCGGACAGGGGAGAAATAATAAAAACAAAACAAAAAAACATTAGCCACATTCAAAAACTGCAAAGGGTAAAATCGCAGAAAAAAGTCAAATTAAAAAAACAAAACACTGTTCCTCCTAAAAATAGCACCTGATTCCTGGCGGCACTAAGATCTGGTGGAGGATTATATTACTGTTCAAGATATTTGCTGCCTCTCTCCATGGGAGGATGATGTGTCCTTTCTCTGTTTGGCTCATAAGTGGTCGTTGACTTGCATTGGTCAATGAAATGGGCGGGAATGGCATGTGTCACTTTGTGCATAGGTTTAATTTTTTTTTTTATTTATTTTTTTGTGCATAGGTTTTAAAAGTGAGTTCATAGTCAGCCGTGTTGTCTCTCTTCATTGCCCTGAGACCCAAAGAGGGTTGGTTTTGTAAGTCTGGATCCTGCAGGAAAGGCAATGAAGAGGGCAGACTTACAGCAAAACAGCTGTGGGCATGCAACTTTAATAAGAAATATACCTTATTTTAAAAATATTTGGATTTTTGGAGTTGTCAATGCAATATAACAGTGTTAGGCTATTACTTTAAGAAAAATTTGATGTCAGAGAAATAATCAATCCACAGTGTCATGTAACAATGACAATGGCTAATAACATCCCAAAGAAATTTACTACAGATTAGAATTGTTAGAACAAGTACTTCTGACAAAGGTATATCTGCAAAATGTGTCATTTCTTTCCAATTCAGGGCAGCCCAGTTATCAAGATAGATAGTCATAAAATGTTTATTCACTCTATACTTGGGGTTGCTTGGTAAAACAGATAATCATCATCAAAAAACCACTTAATGGAAACCAATATTAATGTTGAGGTGGTAAAATAATAAAAATCATCATTTATTTTAGCATTTGTTATATGCCACACACTGTCCTATGTTCTTTATATGTGTAAATTCATCTACCTTTGCGACAATCCTATGAGTTAGGCTTTTTATCAATGAGGAAATAGATGTTCTAAGAGATTAAATAGTGAGTTGGCTGTTAGACATTTAGTGATGCTAGATCTGGAGTTAAAATTGGTGGAGCCTCTCCTCGGACCAGCATACTCAGCCTCAATAAGGTAATTTAGTTGCAAGTAACGTGTACCATGGGGCACATAACGTATAATGTGGGGAGTTTGTAGTAGTGACCATGTCAATTATGGTAGAAATGTCATTGCAAGGAACTATAAAAGATTTTTTAAAAAAATAGTAGTTCATGGGAAGCAGTATTAGTGGGGGAAGGGGTAATTACCTTTTTCTTCCTTTCTACACTCATTTGAAATACACATTGAAAGGTCTTGATGTCATTTTTAAATTACGTGGCTTCTAGATGTTGTTCCTTGATAAACATTTCACAACTTGAGTAGAGATGTTCCATTATAAAGATCCCAATAGCTCTGAAATTGAGTCCAATATGACCTACCCATTTGAACACCATATACCTTCCTTCAAAGATCAAAAACAGAATAAATGTTAGACATTGAGATACAGATTACACATTGTATCCTTATATATACTTGGCATTCGTATTTGAAATTGGTGCTTATTTTGTTTTTTTAAAGCCATTTTAAGGGCACCTGCGTGGCTCAGTAGTTGAGTAGCTGCTTTTGGCTCAGGTTGTGATTCTGGTATCCTGGGATCGAGTCCCTCATCAGGCTCCCACAGGGATTCTGCTCCTCCCTCTGCCTATGTCTCTGCTTCTTTCTCTGTGTGTCTCTCATGAATAAATAAATAAAATCTTAAAAAAATAAAAATTAAAGCTATTTTAATTCATATAGTCTGTCACATCTGGCCTGCCAAGTTCTTGGTTCTGGATTTATACCACCTTGCTAATTGACCCACCCAGTTCAAGTCTCAGTTTCAGTCACTCTGAGGATGACTTTTAATTACTATGTCTGCCCAGTTACTCTTCAGATTTTTGCAACAGTCCAGGCTGTTTTAAAAAGAATAGGCCTTGGGGTGCCTGGGTGGCTCAGCAGGTTGAGCATCCAACTCTTGATTTTGGCTCATGTCATGATCTCAGGGTCTTGAGATGGAACCCAACAGGCTTCATGCCCAGTGCAGAGCCTGGTTAAAATTCTCTCTTCCTCTCCTTCAGCTCTCAATCTTTCTCTTTCTAAAAAAAAAAAAAAAAAAAAAAAGTGGGCTTCTCCAGAGTAGGAACTAAAGATTCTTTGTGTATGTGATATGTCAATCTCATTTGCTCTTGAACTAGCTGAACTTTTTTGATTGGCAGTTATTCTCCATGCTCTTGAAACTAACCATATTCCTTCTTCTCTTCCTCCGTTCTTTCCTCTTCCTCCTCTCTCTGTCTCTCCTAACCTTTTTAAAATCTTTTTTTTCATATGGAACCAGTGGTGTGCTGATAAATATTTAATAACTGGCCTGCTTGCTTTCTCTCTCTCTCTTTCTCTCTCTCTCTTTCTTTCTTTCATCATGTGGCTTTTCTTTTTCTTTTCTTCAACAACTGGCTTTCTGAAAGCTCAATTTGTACTGTATGCTTTGCCAATTTCTAGGTATAAGTACTTACATCATGGCCAATTTTAAGTTCCTAACATAATGTAATTAATCATGGAGTTGGGAAGAGGAGTGCCCAGTTGGCTCTTCTGAGGTGGCAGGAACTAGCACCAGTACAACACTGTGGAACCCAGATTTCTTAATTTTCATGATGGTATTTTTATTGGCATAATTTCTTACGTGTATTCAAAGAAATAAACTCAGACAGCCACTTTGAAAAATTAATGAACACTTAGAGGTTCCTCTTTCTCAGTCCATAAAAGTAAGCAGAAGACTATATTTAATTTATAATTTTTGATTAAAAATTATAAATTAAAATGTTTGCATAGGCAAAAAAATTCATAAAGTTCAGAAATAAAAATGTAAAAAAGTATAAACTGAGTAAAATACTTAAATTTAAGTTTCTGATCATTAAAAAGAGCCACATATTTTGTAGGATAGCCACAGACTATCCTAATTTTACCTAACAGTTTTGGTAAAAATTTGTCCTGTATTCTTAAATAAAGTGAGAATGGAATACTAATGTTTTCTAATTTTGTATGAACTTTCAAGGATTCCTGGTCATCTCACAATCTATATTATGAACTTCTAATCATTCATTGTCAAAGTCCTTCCAAAACTTTTCTGTTTGTTGCAAATCCTATCCAGCCATGTTATTTCAATTTTCTATTTCTTCTAGTTGAGAAAAATTACTTATAGTAAATCCAAGATCCCATTTATCTTCTTCCAAAATCAAATAGGATTATCCAGAATCAAAGAATTTATGTTAAACTCTTTCAGGGGCACCTGGGTGGCTCTGTGGTTGAGCGGCTGTTTTTGGCTCAGGTTGTGATCGCAGGTTCTGGGATTGAGTTCCACATCAGGCTCCCCACAGGGAGCCTGCTTCTCTCTCTGCCTGTGTCTCTGCCTCTCTCTCTGTGTCTCTCATGGATAAATGAAATATTAAAAAAATAAACTCCTTCAGAATAAGGTTGTAAAATAACCTTCAATATTCTCCTAGGTAGACATGGCCAAACTGGACCATCTCCTGAGCCTTCTCCTGCCCCATGCTTAATTTACGTTTTTTTTTTTTCCCCTTTGAGTAGCTTCAAACCTCCATTTCTCTAGTGCTTTCTGTTGGAAATCCTGCTGAAAGTTAGAGTGCCATTTCTACCTTAATCTTGTTACTGGAAAATTTTTAAAAATCATGATTATTGATGTTCTTACTTTTTATATAATTGTATAAATATATTATTTAATATTAATTAAGGATTTGTAAAAATTAATTGTATTGCTCTCAGCAAGGAAGAACCCACTCATTAGGTAAAATTCCTTTGACTTTCCAAACTCTTTACCTTATAAGAGTAGTTCTGGTTGCTTTCAAGACCCATTTCCATATTAAAATTCACTTATGGGTAGGAACAGTTAAATTATTCATTAGGGATAATTTTCTCAGAAGATATAAAATTGCTAAATTAAAAGCAAGTTTCACAATGGAAATGTTATCTCAGCATTAACTCTGGCATAGATAAGTTAAATTAGACTTAATGCCCATTTTCTGAAATATTGATTAGTACATCAATGAAAATTCCATTAGGGCATTATAAAGTTGTTAATAAACTCATTTGATCTTCATTTTTCTTCTCAGGAAGGAATGGATATATTAAAGCTCAGGTTTTTCCCCTTCATTTTGCCAAATTTTCAGTCAATTTTCACAGAGTGCCACTTTAAAGATATTCCCAATGTGGTAGATTTACTTTAATGGATTTCCGAGTAGAGTGGAATCAATGGAAGGCTTGGCTGCCTGTACGGTTTTCTTTGCTAGCTAAAAGCATATTTTGTTTTTACAGCAGAACTGCCTATGAACTGTGTCATTAAGATACCCCTCAGTGGAAGTAACCACCTTTAATAGGAGTTTAATGAAGTTAAATTTTAGTTAGAAATCTTATGATTTGTTTTTGTTTTCAGATTTTAAGAGCATCAGAATATTATATCTGGAAGAAACTTCATAGGCACTCTGGTTCAATTTCCTCCTCATTATTGGGAAGGTTTTTACCACTTCTGATAGATGGCTCTCAATTTTGTGTTTAAACTTGTGCACTAATGAAGGACAGTTTACTTCCTGAAGTGATCTCTTTGAAATTTTTAGCCACTTGAATGTGTTATGTACTTGAAACAATATACAGACTCTCTTTGACTGCCCTCCAAATAAGTATCTGAGTGCCTTTTTTTTTTCTTTTTACCACATTTCCAGACTTTAATCCTTCTGGTCTCACTGTTTTAGATGCCTTTTTGTGGAAGTGAGACTCAGAGCCAGCTATAACATTCCGGATGTCATCTTGTCAATAGGGAGACAATGGGATCATTATTTCCCTTGATCATAATCCTCTGTCATATAGTAATTGATCAATTACCAGTGTTGAATTAAAATAATAATACTGTCCATGGTTCTATTCTTTAGTAGTTTTTTGTAGCTAATTAAAGAATTTGAATTTAACTAAACCTCATGGAGAAATTTTACATTATTGGTGTCCATATTTTGGATCATTGGAATGAGGATTCAGGAATTAATGAATTCCTTCTATTCATCCTTAAATGTATGTATGTATGTATGTATTTATTTATTTTTAAAAAAGATTTTATTAATTTATTCATGAGAGATACAGATAGAGAGAGAGAGGCAGAGACACAGGCAGAGGGAGAAGCAGGCTTCATGTAGGGAGCCTGATGTGGGACTCGATCCCGGCACTCCAGGATTACTCCCTGGGCCAAAGGCAGATGCTAAACTGCTGAGCAACCCAAGGGTCCCCTATCCTTAAATTTATTTAAATTTTGATCCTGACATATTCCTTTCAAGTTTGCCATCTTTAAATTTGATACATATGTTTTATAAATAAGTACTAACGCTGTTGATAAAATTTTTGAGAAATTAGTCCTATGGATTTGAATTTTGAAATTGGCATTTTTGGATCTTTTTTTAAATTTTACTTCCTTTACTTGAGGTTCATCTTCCTGTTCTGTGGAAGTAGATGTTTGGGGTGGTTAAGAGCACAGGTTCTTTGTCAGTCTGCCTTAGCATGACATCTGGTTTCAGCAGTAATAAGCTGTGTGATGTTTGGCAAGCTACTTAACCTCTCTATGACTTTGTTTTTCATGAACAAGAAGTGAAAAATGGGAATAATAGCTGCACCTGGCTCAGAATTCTTATGAAGTTCAAGTGAGGTAATATATATATATATATGACTTCTAGTAATTTCTGGCACTCCATCCATTTTACTCTTAAAAATTTATTTGTTTCTTTAAAGTATAATTAACATAGTGTTATATTAGTTTTATTCTTACTAATTCTTCTTAATGCCTGAAGATTGCTTTCCATCTCTTGTCTTTAGATCATTTTCCCCAACCAGCAAGTCTATTTTATCCTTTTTTGAACATAGATTTTAAAAAGCTTAGTTATGTACATGTTTTAGGAAACATATCCTGAAGTAATGTGTTGTTTACTACCAATTCTTTAATTGGAAGTTTCTTCTATCTTAAAAATTTTAAGTACTTTTAAACTTTTTCGAGGACTTCAATCTAAAGAAATAAGGGAAAAAAATAAAGAAATAAGGATAAAGCAGGAAAACAAAGTGCACAAAAATATTCATGGTAGCATTATCTATAATAAAAATAAAACAACTTAAATGTTCAAAAATAGGAAAATATCTAAATGATATATATATGTCACATTATATGGCTGTTTAAATTATAAATTATTAATAAATTATTAATTTATATTGATAGCAAAGAAATTTATGTTAGTGTGGGTTAATGTCTCTATCATAAGGAGAAAGAGAAAAATGAGTTACAAATTTATTTTTACAGAATAATCACACCTATGCGAAGTAAACTAACTCAAAATTATGCATAGAAAAAATTTTAGAAAGTAACTCTGAGATGTTAATACAGGTTTTCTTTAGTTAAAGGAACTATTAACCATGATAGTGAGTATTGGTGGTAGTATACTAAATACATGCCAAAAGAATAATCATTAATAACTAATAGCAATATATTTTATTATGGGAGCACCCATTTATGGTAATATGTGTGCTACAATATAACAATATTTTCTACTAGCCAAGGGTTTTTGGTATGCAGGATAGATTTAATATAATCACATTCCATTTGTTCTGCAAAAAGGCATCCTATTCCATATCTAGTTCCTGGCTCAGGTGCTCTGCCCAATAAAAAAAATTTGAGACTCATGTAGGTGCTTATTTCATAAGGATTACAGCAATTTAAAACTTTGGTTAACCAGGTCATGTGGAGGTAAGAACAGGGAGCTTTTATATTCTCATACTGGGAAGAATGGAATTTCATTCCCGTTTATTAAAGACCATCTGATGTTTTAACATCATAATCACTTACATTTTATTGGGACCTTATTATGTTCCAGACATAGTTGTTACAAAAACCATAACAACTTTAAACTTTACAATAATGCTATGAAGTGAGCACTATGATTTCTTTCCCACTTTACAGCTGAGGAAATTGAGGCACAGAGAAGTTAAATAAACTGCTCAAGTTTGCAAGCACAGATGTGTTTGAGTTGACTGAGAATCCGACGCTGGCACAAAGTTGTACTGACTTTCCTATAATACCACATTGCCTAACATCAGAATAAGTTTCAAAAAGCAACTCTCTTTTTTTGTTTCCTTTATTGCTTATGTTTTTTATAAGATTATTTCTTTATTCATGAGAGACACACAGAGAGAGGCAGAGACATAGGCAGAGGGAGAAGCAGGCTCCCTGTGGGGATCCTGATGCAGGACTCCATCCTAGGACCCCGGGAATTACACCCTGAACTGAAGGCAGATGCTCAAACACTGAGCCACCCAGGTGTCCCTATTGCTTACGTTTTGAAAACATCATCTGTGGTGGTCAAAATTTATTAAATAAATTTTATCATTTTATTAAGAGAGAGTCATATATAAAGAAATAGATGTTTCTGAGTTTTCCCAGGAAATAACAAGAACAGAATGATTTGCAAAAAGGAGTTTATATCAGTAAGTTCATCAATGTTTGGGATAATCTGTATTTTCTTTTCTGCATAGATATGTGAATCTATATTAATCTACTATTGCAAAATGATGGGCTAAATACTAGTACCTACCTTTTTAAACTTTGTGCTTTCTTTTTTTTTAATTCTTATTTATTTATGATAGTCACAGAGAGAGAGAGAGAGAGAGAGAGAGAGAGAGAGAGGCAGAGACATAGGCAGAGGGAGAAGCAGGCTCCATGCACCAGGAGCCCGATGTGGGATTCGATCCCGGGACTCCAGGATCGCACCCTGGGCCAAAGGCAGGCGCTAAACCACTGCGCCACCCAGGGATCCGAACTTTGTGCTTTCTTGATTGCAAGGTAATTCATTAAAACATTCTATTTAGATTAGAGCCAACTTGTAGTGGACACTATGTTAAGTTTCTGGTACTGTGATGAATAGCACAGTGTCTTTAACCTCAAGGAATTTATAGTCATACATATAGACATACAGATTTGGTCAACATTCATCCAGTGATGTAGCAGGATCCTGACATGGTTGGTGTCATGTATGTAAACTCACAATGACAAATAAGGCACAGTTCCTGGTCTCAAGGAGATCTAAATAGTTAGAATACAATATGATGATTACAAGTGGATTATATATAAACTGGTAGGACCGGGAATGGATTGGGAAGGTTTCAGAGAGGAGATGATGACTAGAATTGTCTTAAAGACGAGTAGGAGCCTTACATGTAGATAAATTGGAAATACCATACAAGAAAGACAAATTAGGAGCAGAGGCATAGTTATATACAGAACGTGGGGATGTTACAGGAATGTGAATGGTTTAAATGTGTCTAGATTATAAGAATATATATATTTTAAATCATTTTATTTTATTTTCATCATAAGTGTACTCCTTACTCCCCATACCTATTCCCTCATCCCTCTACCCACCTCCCCTCTAGTAACCATCAGTTTGTTCTCTATAGTTAAGAGTCTTTTTCTTGGTTTGTTTCTCTATCTCTCTTTTTCCTTTTGCTCATTTGTTTTGTTTCTTTAATTCCATATGAGTGAAATTATATGGTATTTGTCTTTTTCTGACTATTTGACTTCGTATTATACTTTCTAGCTCCATTCATGTTGTTGCAAATGGTAAGATTTCCTTCTCTTTTAGACTATAAGAATAATTTGAGGAAGTAGTAGACAATGAGACTGAAATAATAGGGAAGGCTCATATCATGCCTAACCTTCATTTATTTTCTCATAATAGCATACTGTATCCTAGCTATATGTCATGTATATATGTAAAGACACAGAATGTTCATGCTATGGAGATTTTTGGAATTTGTGCCTTTGAAGAAGAGTCAGCTTACATATAGGAGCATATAATTTTAATTTGGTCTTTCCAAGATTTGAGTGATTTGAGAAAAAACACATAAACCATTCAGAAATTGTTATGCTGTATTTATGGAAAATAAGAAATTATCTAGAATGTTTGAGATTCATATTTATTTTATGAAAGAAGAATAAAATTCTATGTCCTGAGAACATTCTGATCAGTTAAAGAGATTTTATTACAACTTTAAACAGCCACAAATATTAAATATTTTGCTCAGATACCATTTGTTATTTTGGTTTTCTTTCCAACCATTTCTGGCCTTGCTTTTTAGATTATTAAAATCACTTGCATCTGTTATGATCTTGAGCCATGGTTCTTTTTATAGCTGACATTTTGAATTTATTTGTAATCTCATTTGCTGTTTTTTTTTCATTTTGCTTACCTTATTATCAAACAGCCTATTTCTTATTTGCAAGTCTACAGCCTCCTCTCTACTAAGATCTAGTTTACATTTTCTATGTATCTAAAAGAACAGAGAATCTGCTAAAAATAAAAAATATTTAAAGGTGACGAGTTCAGCTGCTCAGTGCTTTTTGAGTTACTACCTTTTCAGCTTCAGGAAACTTCTGAGTTAAAAGGTAACTTTGTGAACAAGTGAAGATGGCTCTGACAATCTTTTATTCTGAAGAGTACAATCACTTAAAATGAGGTTTTGAATACTGTAGATGATGAAGTATCTTATCCTTTTTGGAAATTTTTCTGCATCTAAAATATTTTGAGGATGTCAACAGGCATTTAGTAAGTCCTAGGTGATTAAATAATAGGCACATGCAAATATCTTTTCATTATGTACGTACTAAGTTTCTCTGTGATATTTCAAACCACCCACAGACTGAAGAAGCCTACCCTAAATGGGGTCTTTCTTCTACCTAGAGTATAATCAGACTCTTTCAATTTGCTTCTAATTCACTATGGGACATTTGCAGGGATATTGTCAGGTGAGTTTTCTTCTTCCATTTATATCTTTACTACTTTTCTGTAGAGTGATGGACTGAAGCTAATACTAAGAAAAACAAGACATGATTCCTTTCTCAAGGAACTTTAAATTGACTAGAAGCTATTAAAAAAAAGATGGAATTCAATAATATAAGTTATATCCCAAAATATAGACTGGGATTGGAGTGAGGGAAAGTTCACTTTTTTTTAATAAAAGGTATTTTTAGGGATAGATTGTGTGAATGATGTAATCCTATGCAAAGAAAATGAAAAAATAATGAAACTGAGAAAGTATAAGGATTCTTTGGAGTGACAGAGAATTTGGCTGGAACATTTAATTAACAGTATTGTAGATGATAAGGCTGGAAGGGTAGTTTGGGGTCATATTGTGGGGAATATAGAAAACAGGCTTAGAAGTTAAGATTTAATATGCTGAGAAAAGAAAAGGTATTTGAACAGAGGAGTAGCATGGACAAAGAATGTATTATGAAAATTTAGCCATGCTCACTTTGGCAGCACACATACTAAAATTGGAACAATACAGAGAAGATTAGCATGGCCTCTGCACAAGAGTGATGCACAAATTCATGAAGCATCCCATACTTCTAAGCATAAGAAACATAGTCAATAATGTCGTAATAGTGTTGTATGGTGAACAACACTATTGTTAGCAAGATTTGCGGTGGCATAGCATAATAACATATAGAGATGTTGAATCACCTTGTTGTACATCTGAAATGAATGTAACATTGTGGGTCAACCCTACTCAAATAAAAAGATTTTAAAAAGAGAAAATTTGGCAGCAAATGTGTTAGCATACGGGGAGGAGAGACTCTTGAATTGGAGGGCCAGCCAGAAGGTGTTTATGTAGGTAGGAATTAATGGTGCTCTGAGTCAGAATAATGGAAATGCATCCTGGAGACAGTTGGGCTATCTACAGGACTGGCCATATTTTTTTCTGGGTGGCAACAGGGGGAGGCAGAGCCAACAACGTATTTAAGATTTTTTTTGTGTGTGTGACCAAGAGAACAGTAAGGCTGTTAAATAGGAGTCAGGAGGAGATTTTGAGAAGATAGGATAATAATTTTAGATTCGTGTATATCAAGGTAGAGAATTCTAGCAGATTTTGTACATAGATGTAGAAACTATATGTATAGATGTTTGGAAGCATAGGAAATTATAAGATTGTTCAGGGATAGAAAGTAAACAAGAAAAAAGTTTCAAGAAAAAAAATAGGTACATATTCTTAGAATTGAAGTACATTTTTGTAAGAACTACCATAAAGGTAAAAGAAGGTGCCATAGATATCTATCAGTCTAGTAGACTTTTAACTGTCCCAGGAAAAGCTTCCTAAGGGAGGGAAGGATTAGTTCACATCCGTAACATGATTAAGGGTTGTCAGAAAGAGATCAGGGAAAGATAGAATGCTCTGTGGATTCAGGACAATAGTTTCTTAGGCCAAACCTAGAAAGGCTCAGTGTCCTGTGAGGTTCTTTCCTTGAAATATGACAAGGCCTACATATTCCTTTAAGCATAGATCTCTTAGAACTTCAAGCTACTCCCCGCCCCCCCCAAAGAGACTCCCTGACTTATAAGGTAATTATGTTTTTGAAGGTCTTATACAACTCTGATTTTTCCTTAATTCAAAACTGTATACCTAAAGTGCCTTGCTAAGGCCTTTAAATTTATCTTGATTTTCTGGGCAATAAGGAGAAAGTTTAGTTAATAATTCCTGCTGTCTTGGCTATAAGTGAAAATTTGGACCTATGTTTTATAGCCTTAAATCTTGCCTTCTAAAAACCTCTTCTTGAAATATACATTCTATCTGAAAATTTCCTCCATGTTCATACAGTTTTTCCTCCCATTTAATGTTTGCTACACTCTCTGACAATTTTCTTCGTAGTTTTTTGTAACATATTAAAGTGCATATTTGCTTTCATTTTTATTAGCTTTTGTATCATCCCTAGAGGCTTGTATATTCTGAAAATTAGCAAAGGATTTAAAATTATTTTACGATTCTATGAACAGTTTTAAGCACAGCTTAGGGTTTTTGTAAGAGTGATAATAATACCAATACCAGTGATACCAACAAGTAGTCAAATACTACTACAAACATTAGTACTAATGTATTCATGAATGTTAGCTATGTTCTAGGACTGCCTTGCTCAATATAGTATAGTAGTCACTAGTCACATGTGGCTACTGAGTACTTGAAATGGGGCTTAAACTAAATTGAGATGTACTCTAAGTATAAAATATGCGTCAGATATAAATGGTGTTGCGCTTATATTGGACAGCACTGTTCTAGGGCATGCTAATAGAAACTTTTTAACTCTCCTTTAATCTCCACAGACTACCCCTATGGGGGGGGGAAGATATTAGTATTATTCCCATGGTATAGATGAGAAAACAAGTAGGTCCCATTATAGCTAGCTAATCAGTGGTGGAGAAGTCATCTATTCACTCTGGCTCAAATGGAAGATCGTTTTTAAACGGAAGATAGAAGTTGTTGCTAGGCTAGAAGCACACATTTGAGAATTTGCTTCTGTCTTTGCTTTGATAGTAACTTTTCCATTTCGTATATGACACCTGAAGTTGGCTCTATTATCACTGTCAGTTTTAAACGTGCAGAACCTTTCATCTAGGTGTGCACTATTCAAGTGCATTATATATACCAAAATATATAATATACATGACAATGTGTAATGTACATCAAGCTGAATTCAAATATAAGGATAAACAACTTACTTAGACTTGGAAGTTGTTGCAGAGACTAAATGGAAGGGCCCCAGCTGTATGCTTTATTGTTGCCATCTAGCTCTTGTGTGTAGACTAGGGTATTGTTAATACCTTCATGATCCATTGGGATAAAACTTGATACCAATTGGATTTCTAGCCTCTTCTAGTTTCTAACTGGAGCTTAGAGTTTTCAGTGCCCAATAGATCCCTAGGTGGTGCTTCTTTGTAATGAATTATAGAAAGCTCCTTTGGGCCTAACTTTGATAGTGGTTCTGCTCCTGTATGGAGATGAGTCTCAGAGAAAACATACTTCAATTTTTTATGAAGCTACTTCTTTAATTTCTTCTTTAGTCAAATGTTATGCCTGTAGCTTCCTAAGATGGAAAAATTTAAAGAATATTCTCTAAGGAATCCTCGTCCTTTTCTGTTCATTTACCCTCAAGCTCCTAATAATAGCCACTGTTGTATCCAAAAGAGACTATGTCTTCTTTTTACATATCCCACATTTACTTCTTTGAGTTTCATCAGTGCCCTGATATTTGGTGACTCGAAAACCTACTCATGTATTATTAATATCACTATATGCAGTTGTACGTTTTGTACTGGCTCGTATTATATCCTTGGTAGTCAGAACGAACCAGTGTTTAATATTTCAGACTCAGGAGGAGATGTTTTGCAACTTCTCTTGGGAGGTGTTGTTCTATTGATGTCAATTCCATCCTAAGGCGCATTTGTGTTAAATGCTAATATTACAACACAGAAGAGACAATGATGCTTTGTTAAAATTTTATTTGAGGTATTTTAGGAAGTATTAAAAAATATTTGCCATTTTTTTTTTCTTGGGATACTTGTATTTCCTCAGTTAACCATGTACTGTTTTAACTTAACTAACCCTCTTTATAATTCTCAAGGTTTAGCAACCATTTGGAATATTCTTAGAACAATTTATGAAATACGCCCTCTTAGTAGCACTTTCTCTGTGTCAGGTACTGTTTTACACGCATTAGAAAATATTAATTCATTAATGCTATGATTAAAAGTATAAATATGTATATCCTGGTGATTTGAATGAATTAGGAAAACTAAGTACATTCTTGGGTATAAAATATTGTTTAAAATTATTATAGTAATAGTATTTTTGTTGATTAAAAAGCATCTAGAAAAGCATGATGTAGCACTAATATTGACTATATTTGAAAATATGTTTTTGAGAGAACGAAAGCTATCCTTTTCTGTCCTTGAAACCATCTATCTATCTGTTCATTTATCTATTCATTTATTTATTGATTAATAATTTAGAATTCTTCTTACTTCAAAAAGGCTTTTAATGGTTTCTGGTGTTTGAAAATATATATAAAAGAACAAACACATAAGCAACTAAGAAGCATGATCAGAAATAATATAAAGGAATAAAAATATTTCTGTTGGAATCCATGAGGAGATAGACACAACAACTAAACTCTATTTTTCTATTCTCTTCCTCACTACAAGAGGAAGGATCATGGGATGAATAATAATTTTTGTCTGATAAAAATTCAAATGAGATTGTCTGGAAAGTCATTTTTTTCTTGGTACTAAAGTCTAGGAGAATATTTTTTGGGGGTCTCCTACATAAGGAATGCCAAGTAAAAACATATTTCCATTGTGAGAATTAGAATCTTCTAATGATATTACATGATAACTCCACAAACACCTTTCTGCTAGTAAGCATGCTAACATAATCTGGGTTATGTTTCACTACATGGAATTTAATAAATACAAAGCACATAGAACACCTAAAAATTAGTCTGGACACAAATCCCACAGGTGCTCACATTTTCAAACTTTATTGCTTTCAGCTGAGCTTCAGTACACCCTTGAGAGCAGTTAGTTTAAAGTAGTGCATGCTGGCTAGTGATTATACTTTCTTCCATTACTTGGGGGGAATTCTCCATTTGGCATAGTTAATATGCATTCTGCAACACTGAATGATATTTTGATATTCATTCTTGCTATTTATGGCCCAACAAGGGTTAGTACTTCCAAGATACTATTCTCCTTGAATTCAAGATACTCTTCTCTATGTATTCCACAGTACCATAAACAAATTTTATCATAACAGTTATAATGGAGGTATTTTACTCTGATTTAGTTTTATTTCATATTTTGATCTGTCTTCTCTGGTCCCTGAACTACTTGAGAGCAGGTACTCTCTTTTCACTGTAGTTCCAGCATCAGAACAGGTCTGACCATTAGAAACTATTTAATACATATTTGGAAAATGAATGAATAAATACTTGAATTAACTTACTACTGATTCATATTTTCATTCAAAGAGTCGTGTTCAACAGAGATCTCTAGGGATACCATAGCAATGCCCTTTAGCATATTTTTAAGTTCTTGATGATTTTATGAAGCTACTTTTCAATTTTTTTCTAATTATAGATAAAGTCATAGTTAGCCAGAAGGCTGTGCAGTGGGGATTATATTTTGATTGACACTCTGTTTCTCAGTTTTCCAGTACCAGAGAATTGATCTGTCATAATTGTATCTAGGAGGGTTCAGTTTCATGCTGGCTGTATTTATAGGAGATGAATTTATAAATCAGAATGCCAATTAATTGACTTATAAATGATGTATCTTTAACCGAGAAATCAGAATCATTGTTGGCAGAGAAGAGAGTTTCATATAAATTATAAATTATAAGATTGCATGATGAAGGCATATATGAAGACATACTCATGAAGGTATGTCTATCTGGGTTATGGCAACTAAATGGATTACTTTAAAGTAATTTGTCCAGGGAGCTGTCCCAGTCTATTAGCCAGTTGATATTTATAGTTAAGGGATGATGGAACATAGAGCAGATGATAACAGGTGATCCATGAAAAAGTAGTTTCATAGTGGAATAAGTGAAAAAAAAAGTATAGACTCCTCTTGGAGGCTCTCAACTGATTATAGGAATCCTTCCATAAAGAAATTTGTTTCACTTAGTTTATATTGAATTTAATCATCTAAAGAATTTAACCTTGGAATAATTTTTATTGACTTACCCATGAACATTTACTTAAAAAAACTGTAGAGCAATGAGTGTGACAGACACTTTTCAAGGTATGCAGGGAACACATTTGTGAATTAGACCAACATTCTGGAGTTTCCTAGCACTAATAATTGCAGTGGGATGGAAGTAGGGTGGGGTGGATAGTCAGTAGAAAAGGAAGAAAAGAAACAAAAAGAAATTATGTTTTACGATACGTGTTATCATGCAACTAAACAAGATACTGAGATTCTGAATCACAGGAAGCAACCTACTTTAGACGGTGACAGATCAAGGACTATATCTATGAGGAAGTGAGGTATAAACTGTATGGTATATAAACTGTGAAGGCTGAGAAGGAGCCAGCCATGCAAAGAGGATTGAGGCAGAGAGAACATCATGTGCAACTGAAGGATGTTCAGTGGAAACAATCTCAGAAAATACTGTTCTTTATGTATTTAGAACCAACGAACAGTTCTATAAGGCCGAGTTAAATTTCAGCTGCACAAACTCAGACTCCCCAGAAGGACCTGAAAAAGGTAATTCATTCTTGGGGAAAAATAGGGTTTCTGCTTCACCTTTTGTTTCTAAATAAGAATAAAAGGAGAGGCCCCTGGATGGCTGAGTTGGTTAAGTATCTGCCTTTGGCTCAGATCATGATCCTGGGGTCCTGGGATCAAGCCCTATGTTGGGCTCCCTGCTCAGCAGGGAATCTGCTTCTCCCTCTGTGCCTCCTCACCATTTGTGCATGTGCTCTCTCTCTCAAATAAATAAATAAAATGTTTTTTTTTAAAAGAAAAAAGGTGTTTCTTTCTAGATGCCCCCTAGTTTTTGCCTACATGTAAAGCTCTCCCAAATACAGGAGTCTCCCCTGAGTTGTGGTCAAGGTGAATATGCTCTAGCTTTGGTGTCTGAGTTTTCTTTCCTTTCTAACGCTCCTTCCCCTAATGTGATTTTTTCCCCTCTTGTACTGTGCAAGTTATTATTATTATTATTAGTCCAAATGTTAGTAACAATACAACCTTCTTACATGGATGTAAGTGATGTGATGTTATTTGGTGACAGAAATGACATTTCATTGTGGTGACCTGGCTTCATTGCATATTCCTGCCTTGGCAGTCCTGTACTATGACTCTTGGGTCAGGTTTCTCTCTCATCCTGGAATGCAACCCAAAGATGTGGATGGCTGAATTGAGTGTGGCCTATTCTCCCCAAATGACTTCAAAAGCTAGATTGCTCTAGTTTTACAATTCATTTTAAGCACCCGCTGATACCTCAAAGAAAATAGTCTTTCACCATTTATCTGGACTCTCAGCTTCTTCAGTCACTGGCAGTCAGGAACTGATGGATTGACTTTCTGCAGTTCAGAGTTCAGGCTACATCAGAAATGAGAAAGGCCATTTTGAGGACTTCAGAAAGGGAGAAGGGGAGGGAGAACAGTGCAATGAACATCTAGAGGTATGCCTTCAGGTGAAGTTTAGTTCTGTTATTTTAAAAGGTCTCAGAGGAAAGGGAATCAAGCCGTGGAAAGAAAACTCTGGAGAAGCAAACGTAATCTTGTTGGGAGAGACAAACGACACTCTTACTCCCCACACACCCAAATTATGAGTAATCTTTCTCTGCATATGGGAAACACTCTTCCTCTGGTAATAGGGGCCAAAATCAGTAAACTTAATTGTAATATGTTAACAAAACCAACCCTAAAACTAGGTTCAATTGTTAAGAATGTGGGCATCTTGGGGTGCCTGGGTGGCTCTGTGGGCTAAGGGGCTAAGCTTCTGACTCTTGATTTTGGCTCAGGACATAATCTCAGGGTCGTTAGATTGAGCCCCACATTGAGCTCCGTGTTCAACAGGGAGTCTGCTTTTCCCCTCTCCCTCTGCCCTTCCCCCTACTTTCTCTCTCAAATAAATAAATCTTAAAAGAAAAACAGAATGTGGGCATATTTTCCTCCAACACTTATTTTTTCATAAAAATTTAAGACAGGATTTCTAGTTGCAATTGTATTAATAATGGCTATTATTTTTGTTGATTATAAAAAGATATGTAAAGTTTTGACTTGAAATACAGACACACACACACACACACACACACAAATAAGACACTGTCATAATTTTAACTGCCAACCATTCTGTTTCCATACCTTTAACTGTTTTAAACATTTAACACATTTAAACATGCAAGAAAGTGGGGTAGAGGGACACATATAATTTTCTTATAAATCAGGTGCCTAGGTCTTGCCACATGGAATAAATATCATAACTCAGTTTTAAAAAATCCTTATGGCAAATTACAGTTGCTGAGATTAAAGTGTTCCTTACTTTTTAGATGAGAGCTTTATGATAGGGAAGATCACTTCGTAAAAGTGACACTTAGATTGCAAAGTAGATTGATATCTTCATTTAATCTTCTTGGTTATATGGTAATTTTGTTCATCTTCAGTTCGTGGTTTCAAACTCAAATGCCTGGGGAGGCCAGACAGGGAAAGAAAGAGAGAGAGAGAGAGAAAGGGAGGAAGGGAGGAAGGGAGGCAGTGTTGCAGGGAGGGAAGGCGGGGCCAGGGCAGCACAATAGGAAGTGGTGGTGATTGCAGTGACCTGAAGTGTGCTCCCCATAGAGAGAGGAGGCAGCCTCAGGTTAGCTCCAGTAATTACTGTCAAGTGGGAATGTGATTGTTGAGTACTGGATGTCCCACTTTCAAAGGGAAACTGAAAACTCAAAATTTCACAGGAAAAATCCTTATTTTTTATTGTATTTTATTTTTTTAAAGATTTTACTTATTTATTCATGAAAGACACAGAGAGAAAGGCAGAGACACAGGCAGAGGGAGAAGCAGACTCTATGCAGGGAGCCCAATGCAGAACTCAATCCTGGGACTCCGGGACCACGCCCTGAGCTGAAAGCAGATGCTCAACGACTGAGCCACCCAGGCCTCCCTATCCTTATTTTTAAATACTAGTAACTCACTCAGTTTTGCTGTTGTTGATTTTAACTGAGTGGAAAAAAAAAAACCAACTAGGTCACAGACTGTTAGTTTAGAGTCTTTTAACTAGAGAGAAGAGATTGCTGAACTTGCTCCTAGATTTAATGATTGTTAATTTTTTTTATTTTGGGACCAGTCCACCACCATGGAATCCCTAATTATAAAGGCATTCCTGAATTTTTGTTAAAAAATTAAAGAAACTAAAATCTGGAAATGCAGAAAGGCTTAAAATCAGACAATGACCAAAATTAACCCTTTTTGAAAGAGGAAAAAACTTCTATGAAACTTACATTCAAATTGCATTGTTTACTGATTTATTCATTGAGAATTTAGTATTGAAGAACCTGGGTATGGAAATCAAGGGCAGTGATAACCTCCTCATCTGTAAATTATGCTAAGGTGACCTTTATTCAGATCATACACATTCACTTTAAATAGAACCTCTATAGGTTCTTTATTGAAATACTGATGTTCAGAAGAATTATGGCCTGAATTATGTAAAAAGATAGATATGATAAAATTATGAAGGTTGTTATCCAAGAGTAAACATCAGCAAGTATATATAACAAGGGAATCATTAAAATATAGGACTTAAATGTTTTATTTTAATTTACACAGTTTTTTATTTACATGTTTTTCTGAGGTATTAGATCTCTAATAAAGAAAGCAGAGTTTTTGCACCCTTGCACACTTTTATGTATGTTTCTAATTAAGTCAGTGCATGCTCCTTGTCTTTAGTCTACGATACACAGTTTTCTAGACATGTATGTTGTACCAAATTTTTTCATCTTTCTAATATTGCTAAACTAAAATTGAGAACATTTAGATTATACTGGGCTAGTTGTAATTAATAATCTATCATTTTTACCATTCATATTTGTCAGTAAAATATTAGCATGAAAATATCCCAGGTATAAAAGAAATACATTTTTCTATTGTAAAAGAAAAAAAAAAACCCTTGCATTTTAAGAAAAATTCTGAATATTCTGCATTTGGATAATTTTCAGCAATGTGTTAATGCTGATAAGGAAGTCCTTAGCCTCTATTACTACATGTTGTTCTGAAGCTGGAAAAATTAGGTATATGTGACAATGAATTTCAATGCATAATTTCATCAAAGTGATGGATACTCTATTAATGGTCTTATTTTCCTCTTATAATTTTTTTGCAGCAAGGTGTTGGATGACCTTGCATATACTTGGTAATAATGAGTTTCATTTACACATCTTTTTTCCGAGAATATGAAATTATTAAATTGAAAAATATTTTTAAAAGGACTCATATCACCTAGCGTGATAGGTTTAAGCGTCTATCTTATGATAGATTTCATGACAGTCTGCTATATGCCAGTAGTTGTGCTTATAGTTCATATAAAATAATGATTAACTTTTATAATTTGAGGCAATTATTTTCATGAAATGATTCG
The DNA here is from genome assembly GCF_003254725.2 of Canis lupus dingo. Taxonomy (NCBI): domain Eukaryota; kingdom Metazoa; phylum Chordata; class Mammalia; order Carnivora; family Canidae; genus Canis; species Canis lupus. Next base: position 15,869,746 of record NC_064269.1, on the reverse strand, counting down.
GAATTGAATTTTCAATGCCATAAAATTATCTTTAACGTTTTTCTATTTTAGGTAGTAAAAATAGATTTGAGCACTAAATTTCAAGTTCTAAACAAGTGAATTGAAACTCAATTTAAGGAAATAATAAGAAATGGTAGAAAATTGGAGCTTGAAGAGTGTGTGGCTTATTGAAAAACAAATATTGGATTTGTGAAGATTAATGATGGGGGGAATGAGAATCTGCACAACAGAAATCTCTATCATCTTGTATGTATTATTAAAACATTGTTTTCTTTATTTCATTGGAACTAGTAAATTAGATAGCTAATGGTTTATTTTTTTAGGTGAGGAATTACCTTGTGTCACCCAAAGTTGCTCTGGGTTTGCCTGTATTTATGTAGTATTTGAAAGACATAAAGCTCTTTCATAATTATGATGTTTAGTTCTCACATCACTAATGTGAAATATGTAGGGAACCTATTTATATTCTTATTTTACAAATGAGGAATTTGATTTGCAATAAATGCATACAGCTAATAATTAGGAGAGCCAAGCCTTGAACACAAGCTTTTGGATTCCTATCAGTTTTCTTTTTGAGGATTTAAAGTCCTTGCTCAATAGTAGAGGCAAGATCAATCTATTATTAAATCAGATTAGGCTCTAACCTAGATCTTTTGACAAAAATATAAATTCTCAATTTCCCCCCACTACCTTATGCTTATTTTGGCATCCTCATATAAGAGTAAGGCCTTAGTTGTGTGACATAGAGTAAATTAATATGCCTCTCTCTGTAAGTCTTAGGTTTCCCTTTGGTAAAATCAAGACAATGGGACTCTTGATTTTTTGTTTCTTTCAGTGATCTCGTATAAAGTGCAATTGAAAAAAAAGCAGTCAACACTGTATGGGGAGAACACATATTGGCAGCCTAAATCTCATATATGATTAATATGCGAAGAAACATAAAGTTCAGCTTGCAAATAAATAAGAAAAAATATGCACAATAAAAGTATGCAAAGGATATGAATAAATAATTTACTGAAGAATTATAAAAATGACCAATAAATATATGAAAAGACACACAGCCCGTCTGGCCATCAATAATAAGTTTTTTTCTATAGATTAGCAAATATTAAAACCTGTTGTTAATATGAAATGTTGACAAATATGTGGAGGAAACAGATTCTACAGATATATATTTAGTAAAATTTAAAATTTAAAATTTAAATTTAATAAAATTTAAAATTTAAAAAGATATATTTAGTAAAAACAAAATGGTGACTCGATTTAGAGGATAATTTGGCATGATTTATCAAGAAAATAAAAATTCTGTATCTTTCAGGTTTTTCATTCCTAGATATCTATTAATGGAACTGTGTGTATATATAAATGAAAAGATATGTTATAGCATTGTGTGAAATACTAAAAAGTTGGAAACAACCTGGGTGCCTGGGTGCCTTAGTTGGTTAAGTGTCCAATTTTTGGTTTTGGCTCAGGTTATAATCTCAGAGCTGTGAGATCGAGCCCTCTGTCAAGCTCCATACTCAGTGGGGAATCTGCTTGAGATTCTCTCTCCCTCCTCTCCTGCCCCTCCCTGGTGCCCCTCCCCTTGCTCATGCTTTCTTGCTCTCTCTCTCAAAAATAAATAAATAAAATCTTTAAAAAAGTTGGAAACAACCTAAATGTCCATCAATCCAAGGAAAATTAATTAAATTATGCTTCATATATGCAATGGCATATTAATCATCATAAAAAATGAGGGGTCTGTGAGCTGTCATAAAATACTTTAAAATATATTAAATGAACAAAGTGAACTACAATATTTGCAAGACAAAACATGCAGTATGATTATGCTTATATAGTTTCATTCCCCCCAAAAAACATGCAACCTAAGTATATGTTTTATACATATATGAAATCACAGAAGGAGGTGTGAGGGAGATCCACCAAACCATTGCCAGCATTTTCCTTTGAGAAAAAATAAACTTGGGGGTTGGGATAATAATATGAGAGGGAGATCACTTTCATTATGTATACTTCTTTATTTTTTAAAAAAGTATAACCAGGAATATATTTATATTTATATCAGATACATTAAAACTTTAAAATTTGGGCTTGTTATTCTCCATTCATTATATGAAAAGGAACGTGGTATCAATTGGTCCCATTCTTATTATTTTATTTTGATTACTTGGTTAAGATGGTGTCTGTGATATTCTTATCAAATATACATAACCTGAGTATAATTTTGAGGAAACATCCCCAATTGTTTGAGAAGTCCATATAAGAGGACATGACCTTTGGTTAATCCTTAAACTGGACTTGGGCATTGGAGGTTCCTCATCTCCTTCCCTGTCCTCAGAATGTACCTTTTGGCTGTCATTCCCACACTAGGAGCTGTTTGAAGGACATGGCCCTGAGAGAGTAAGGTGTTGTTGAGACCATATGGACAGTGTATAAACTGAACCCAATTAAGGCTTCTGTATAAACTTTTAAGCTAAAGTGTCTTGCTGCAGTCCAAGACAAGCCATGCGTGTAAGTTCCCTTGCTTATTAAATCTGCCACCTACCAATCTGAAGTGGCCTGTTTGTTCTCTCCTTGCCCTTCATGGATGGGTGACAGTTTTTGAACCAAAACCAATTTGTGAGATTTTTTTCTTAAAAAATATCAATGTGAAAAATGCAAAAACAGATGGGTAAAACTGTTCTGGATTAAAGAGACTGAAGAGACATGACAATTAAACACAAAACATGATCTGGGATTTTATTTTGCAATTAAAGAACAATATTGGAACAACTAGAGATATCCAGATTAGATCTACAGATTAAAACATAGTGGTTAGTAATACTTGGCATATAAACCTACTAGGTATAAAATTCTAGGGTCATCCTTTCTTTTAGAATTTGACTGTACTGTTATACTATCTACTAGCAAGAGTGCTTCTATAGATAGACTGAGGTCAACCTAGCTTGTGAATTTTTGTTTTCCTACGTGGGTGTTTGTATGATTCTTTGGTCTTTATAGTTCAGTGACTTCCAGAGGTTTTGTCTCAGTGCTGACCTTATTGTATTGATTTTTCTTGGAACATGATAAATTTCTTTGATCTGCAGACTGAAGCCATCATTTCAGGATTGTTTTCTTCTATTTTAGATTTGAGTATTTTTTTCTATTCTATTTGTTCAGTTCTCTCATTTTTTATTCCAGGAAAACACATCAGTAGTGCACTTCTTAGATCTTTTTACTTGTGTCTTATGTCTTTTATCATCAATTTCAAATCATTGTTCTTTTTTCATGTTTTCTGTGAATTGCAGAATTCTATTCATTATATTCCTGATTGTGTGTCTAAAATGTGTGTGTCTGGGTACTAATGTAGCTGTTGTCTCTGTTGTCCTGTTTTTCCTCTTATTTTCCTATTCATGAGCTCATAAGCTCTCTTTTCACCTCTTTTAGTAATCTCTTTTTTGAACATTGAATCTGCTCTTGCTCTTTAAAAAAAATTTTTTTAAAGAAAGAGTTTAGAGCTATAATTTCTTTGAGGGAGTAGAACTCTGACTTTTCACATGCTTTAGTGGGTAAATTTTCAATTGGTTTGTAGTCCTCATCTGCCTCTTTTCTTCCCCCCCTCCAATTTAATGCATGTTCCATATTGGTTTTTTTTGGATTATGTCTTATCCTCAAATGGAATTGCCTGATGTCTGGAATGAGAGCGAGAGAGGAGATATGGGGAAGGAGGAGATCTATGACTACATGCACTTACCATTTGTGACCTTGAAGAGGCTTTCATCAAATCTGTCATTTTATTACTTTTTAAAAAAAATCTGGGCACAAAAGTTTTTTTTTTAGGAGGATGATATGGCTCAGAATAAGGTCCCTTGTACATGGAATTTGCTGTATTTCAATCTGGTAATTGTTGCCCTCTTAATCTTCCTCCTAATTACTAATTCATGTCTGGTAATCTTCACACTACTGAGAATTTAGGGGATGAATAATAGAAATAAAGTGACAGGATGATTCAATCCCTAATGTTTAATGAATGATATATGAATATTTAAAGGAATCAAATCTTTATAGGACCACCACCTCTTCTGCTGCCCATCCATCCTTTAGATTTCAATGTTCCAATCAGAGTCATAGCTTAAACTTTCCTAGACTGAGGTACTCATTTGGGGGTGGGCAGCTGATTCTGTATTTTCCAGAGCTCCAGTAGGCACAAACTGACTCTTTAGCATTTCTCTTCTTGGTTCAGATTCCATGGTGTTTGGTAGGTGAATTTCATCATATGAGCTTTGGAATTGAGAGAGTTAATTTATTGAATATAGATTATTTTCTCTGCTCTTCATTTAAAAAAAAACTTTATGGTAAGGTTTTTGTTGTTTTGTGGGAAAGATCTAGGAACAAATAAAAATGCTTTTATTCAAACACTGTAAACATAAAGCTATCTGTGAGGTAAACTGTTATTTCTGTGTCCTTATCTTCTTTAAATTTAATGGGGGCTATAGATGCTGAATATGAGTCATAACAAGTGAAATTCAAAAGAGCTTGATATCTTGGAGGAAATAGAAGTAGCTGGATTCAGATCTCCTATGTGAACTTTACAATCCTACTTGGGTTTGTAGGCAATATACTTCATGCTTATGAATATGTATTAACTACAACACAGATTGCTTGAAATTTTTAACTTAATTTCGTTGTAGCAGACAGCCTGAATCTATAATTATGCTACAGTTTACTGTTGTGTGAAACTCCACTTGATACTAATTATACTTAATGGTTATAGTTCTTAACAATAATTACAGTACAAAATCTGTAAAGCAGAATTCTCTTTACTCATTTGGTAGACTGGATTTTTAGTAAGAGCAAGAGATCTATAACTTTAGCAATATGAATGTCCCAGCCATAAATTATATGTAGCACCTGAATACTACCCAGGCTAAATCATTTAGTGATACATTAGAATTATAGTGGACTTCACGGTGAGTTCCATATGTCTTCTGTCATCAACATCATTTTATTTTTACAAGGTAATGATCAGAGGCAAGTAACTTTTATAGTTGTAAAAAAAAAAAAAGACTGAATTTAGGTACTATTTTTGGTAGTATCAGCTGTCACAAATCAGACCAGTCACCTCACGAGATACAAATAACTATGCCAGATAAAATAATTATTTCAACATCATTCCACCTTAAACATAAGGCCTGATACTCTTAAAACTCGTAACAGAAAACAAGGAAGACTCTCCTAAACATTGGTCTTAGCAGTGATTTTTTGAAGATGACACCAAAAGCACAACACAAAAGCAAAAATCAATAACTAGGACTATATCAAACTTAAAAGCTTCTGCATAGCAGAAAAAATATTTTCAAAATGAAAGGCAACCTACATAATGTGAAAAAATATTTGCAAACCATATACTGAATAGAGAGTTAATATCCAAAATATATAAAGAACTTCTACAACTCAATAACAACAACAACAACAACCTGATTTAAAAATCTGATTTAAAACAATCTGATTTAAAAATGGGCAGAGGAACTACATAGACATTTTTCTAAAGAAGACATACAGATGCCCAACAGGTACATGAAAAGATGTTCAGCATTACAAATCATCAGGGAAATGTAGGTCAAAATCACAGTGAGGTATCACCTCACACCTGTTAAAATGACTGTTATAAAAAAAAATAAAAAATAGGTGTTTTCGAGGTTGTTGAGAAAAGGGAACACTCATACACCATTGGTAGGAATATAAATTGATGCAGCCCCTTTGGAAAACTGTATGGAGTTTCCTCAAAACATTAAAAATAGAGGCTACAGAGAATATATCTTTGGGGTACCTAGGTATTTCAGTGGGTTAAGTATCTGCCTTCAGCTCAGGTCATGATCCCAGGCTCCTGGGATCAAGTCTCTGCTCAGTGGAGTGTCTGTTTCTCTCTCTCTCTCTCTGCCTCTCCCTCTGCAGCTCCCTAGTTTGTGCTCTCTCAAATAAATAAATAAATGAATAAATAAATAAATAAAGTATTTGAAAATAATTTAAAAAAGAACTACCATACAATCCAGAAGTTCTACTTCTAGGTATTTATCCAAAGAGAATAAAAGCACTAATTCAAAAATGTATATGAACTTCCATATCTGTTGCAGCATTATCTTGACAATAGCCAAGAGCAGTTGGTGTCCGTTTTTAGATTCACCTTAATTCATGGAAACTGAATTGAGGAGACTCCAGGATGCTAGTGGTCCCAGGTACCTGGCTGAAGCAAAGATAAATTCTTCTTAGAGGAAAATAACATCATCTTAGCCCTCAAAATAATATTTCCACAATTTTACAAATAAAGTTCTTGTTCATCCTAAAACATAATTTGGAAACTGCGAAAATAAGGTAACACAACAGAAAATAAGCAGAAATAGTGGGCAATAGAAAAAGACTGGTAAGGACTCCTGCTTTTGGACCTGTAAGACAAAGAATAAAATATAGACTATTTAAAAGCATTGGTCAACTGAAGGACATAAAGCCAATTTAAAAAAATTAAAATTATATTTAGTATTAATTGCCACATTGCCATTATGATAGAAATCAATAACAAAAAGATGATCTCTATGTTTGGAAAGTAAGAAATATATTTCTAGATAATTAGTAGGACAGAAGAAGAATCACAATGGAAAACAGATAACATTTGAAACTAAATGATAATAAAATAGTACCTAATAAAACTTATGAGGTGCAATGAAAGCTTAGAGGGAAATTATAGCTTTAAAATAGTGTATTAGAAATATGTTAGTTTTGAAATTATATGTTAGAAAAGAATTAAGGCCAATAAGCAGTAAGTGAAAGAAGAAAAAGAATGATAAATTACACCAAAGGCTATAGGAGAAGAAAATAATAAAGAGTAGAAATTAATTAAATAAAAATGAGCATACAATAAGGAGTATTAATAAATCCAAAAATGATATTATTATTAAGAGAGATAAAGCAAAAATAATTAATATCAGGAATGCAAAAAAAATCTTTGCATATCCTGCAGACAATAAAAAGAGAAAAAGAGGATATTTGAAATAGAACTTTATAACTATAAATTTAAAAATTTTGATTATATATATAAATTCCTAAAAATGCATTCTAACAAAAATGATAAAAGAAGAAATAAAAATCTAAATAGTACCATAATACTAAAACTAAATCTATAATATAGTCCATAATTATAAACACAATACCTACAACTCAGTGTTGATAAAGCTTAAACAATGAAATATACCAAATACTTAAAGTTTTGGACAATCTCTTTCAGAGAATAGAAAAAGCAGAAATATTCCTCAGTGCATTTTATGATCTTGAGCCTGACAAGAATATAAAAGAAGGAAAATTATAGGACTATCTCACACAAGAAGGTAGATGAAAACATCCTAAATAAAACAACAACAATAAAAAACAAATACAAGAGTAATGTACATGGGAGGTGTGTGTATGTATGTGTAGAGATAGAACAAATGATTTATGTATGTATGTAGTGTGTTATGTGTAAGTGTGTGTATGTAGAGGAAGACAGCAGGTATTCCTAAAAGACAAGCTGGGTTTAACATTGGAAAAAAAAATCCATTACTGAAATTTCCAAAGTAAGAGAATAAAGGAGAAATATATGATTATCTCAGTAGATTAACAAATAACACTTGTAAAATTCAACATCCACTCATATACAACATTCAGAAAAAGCAAAGACTACAAGTGACCTTTTGAAAAGTGATAAGTATTACTTACAGGGAGTATTATATATGGATAAATAATTAGAATTAATAAGAAAGTTTGCCAGATATAATTTCATGATATAGAAATCAATTTATTTTTATATACTTGTAACAAAGTGATACCATTAAAAATTTGTGTGTATACATACATCATTTATATATGGATATATGTATACACACACACACACACACACACACACACACACACACCCTACATCTTGTTCATCCATTCATCTACCAATAAACCCTTGGATTACTTCCATATCTTCGCTATTATAAATAATGCTGCAATAAACTAGGGTGCATATATCTATTCAAATTAGTGATTTTTTCTTTGGGGGCATAAGTATTTAGTAGTGGAATTACTGGATCACGTATTATTACATTTTTGAGGAAACTCCATACTGTTTCCACAGCGGCTGCACCAATTTACATTCCCACTAGCAGTGCCAGAGATTTTCCTTTTCTCCACATTTTTGTCAGCACTTGTTATTTCTTATCTTTTTGATAATAGACATTCTAACAGGTATAAGGTAACATCTCATTGTGGTTTTGATTTGCAATTCCCTGATAATTAGTGATGTTGAACATATTTTAATATATCTGTTGGCTCTCTGTAGTCTTTTTTGGAAAAATGTCTATTCACATCCTCTGCCTATTTTTAATTGGATTATTTGGGGGGTTTTTTGGTGTTGAGTTGTATGAGTTCTTTATATATTCTGGATACTAATTAGAATTAGATATATCATTTGCAAATATCTTCTCCCATTCAAGTGAGTTGCCTTTTGGTTTTGTTGATGGTTTCTCTTGCTGTGAAAAGACTTTCTACTTCTACTTTATTTTAAATTAATGATACTGCTGTTTTAGAGTAGCATTATTTATTTGTTTATGTTTATGACAAGACACTGTTAACTTCAATAGGCTTTGTGTATGAGGGTGCTCATTCTCACCAAGGCTCTAACTTAGTCTCCAGAGAAAATAACACAGTCATCCACTTGAAGGTAATAGTTGTATTAGAAGATTCTTTTTTTTTTTTGTATTAGGAGATTCTTGAACTTTATAGACTCAAGGATTTTTACAACCCAAAGATACTATTTTTCTAGCCATATTTTCTTTTGCTTTAAAGAAATGGTAACTTGATGATAGGCTTTTTCCAAATACATAAATTAATTTGAGGGGGGGAATAGAATCTAATTAGTCTTTTATAATAGCTCTTAATGTGTATAATTTCTGTGTATGTATATGTAACATAGAGAAAAGATATAAACATATATGTATGGAATGGCATGAATATATGTGATATGAATATATGATATACAAAAATATATGGTACATATATGTGTGACTGTACATAGATAATATATAATTGTGATTTTTTCCACCATTGTAAATATGCACAAGAGTGATGATCAGTCCTGGAGTTATTTGGCAAATATGTTTATTTTAATTTTTTTGGCAAATATATTTAATTGTGTCTTTATATATTTAAAATCTTATTAGCTATGATGAGTCACTGCTAATAGTTATCCTTGGATATCTGGTATGCTATATGAATAACTGTTTATTCATATCTAGTAAATCAAGACTACATATAAGTCAACATCAGAAATTGATTCCATTTTATAACAGACTAGTAGCAACGAATTTGGTTTTAGGCAGTAATTGTTGATAAGGTCAACTACTATTTTGATTCTTATATTGGCTCTTTTAGAATTTTTGTCTGGTTAATGGCGATGTCTTTGCCCACATAATTCATATCCAAATAGATAATTCATGTTTTTGTCTAAAGATGTCTTCCTGTGTAAGTCAGAGGATGCTAATTGTCCCCAACTTCTTTCATTATAACTCTTAAGAGACTTTTAAAAAAAGTAATCTTTCTATATTTACAATGTCTTTGCAAACTTTAATTTGTAATTTAAATAATCCTTTGAACACTTCTCAGAAAACATGACTATTACAGAATTGTCAGAGATAATGTGAATAATTAATGCTTGTTGTTGCTTTCACAAACCATATTCTTTCAATAGTTTTTCTTCTTATAAATTTGCCAGAGAAAGTAGTGAGAAATAATTTGAGCTCCAACTTGCAGTATTTGAAGGTATCTTTATATATACAAAATAGGTTAATTGTTTACTGGTTAGCCACCCTATTGGAAATAGAGTAAGGCATGAATGAAAATGTATATTCTTTTATAATGACAATAAAATAGCATATATTTATTTGATACATAATTGTTTAAATGTATTTTTATATGTATGTCATCAAGATGGGACTTTATACCTTGATACATTTTTCAATAAGTGTGCAATTCAGTGAAGTCCATATGATGCAAGAGTAGAATAGTTTTCTGAAATTAGCATATAATTCTCTTTTAGTTTTCTTTAGAATATGGCAGACATCAAGTATTTTGAAGAAATGACTTGCAAAGTGTATAACCCTCAATGCAGATAATATACAGTTACTGAAAGCAGTAAAAATCTACAAGATATTCATGGATACAGACTTCACTTCAAATTAAACAGGTTATAAATTTATATGAGTTTTAGGTAAGAAATTTTCAATTGCACATAACAGAAAACTTTTCATTAAACTAGTCTAAAGCATGAGTAAGTGTATTATCATATATAATATGGCAATCCAGAGGTAGGGGATACTTCAAGCATAGTATGGATTAGTGACTAAGTGATGTCAGCAGATACCCAAGATCTTTTGGTTGATCACCTAAACTGTCTTCACAACCAGCTTTATCCTAAGGCTAATTCCTCCTTCATGGTGGTAAAATGGCTTTGGCCATTTTGAGCTATTTGCTCTTTTTTACGTGCAGTATGGGAGAGTTAGAAAAATATACCTTTTCTAACTCTGAAACATCAGCCCACCAAGTTTTGTCACATACCCATGCTTGGATAAATAATATATACCATGGGAATGTCCTTAGATAATAAATTTAGAGAAAACAGAATCAGTCCAAATCCAGGGATTAGGAGTGGTTCAACTTCTTGGAAACTCATGGATGAATGGGTAAGATGGACTATCAGAATAAAATTAGGCTCCTACTAGGAAGGAGCAAGTGGAAAGATGAGGCACTAATAGACAGGACCTTCTAGTTCCCACTATAATCATATACTGAAAAGTTGAAAGAAATAACAAAATATTAGTAAGCAGTATGAGGGGTAATGACAACTATATTTTGAGTAAAATAGTAAAAATATTTATGAGACACATAGTCTTTTTGTAAAATCTAAAAGTGTAACCACAAAGCATTAACTAAGACTATAACTGCCCTAGAGGTAGGGATGTCCTTATGTATTGCCCCAGGGACATATTGGGTGTCTGTCAGGAGGTTTGGTACTAATTGCTGCTAGATGTTCATAGATGTCTGTTAAGTTTATTTTACCCTGTGACCCATGTGATCTATCCTTCTGAGTGCTCTGTGTATATTAACTCATCTAATTCTCATAGCGACCTTAGGAGGAAGTTACTATTTTATTTTTTCTATTTTATAGGTGAAGAACAAGAAAAACAAGAAATAGAATAATTGAGAATAAATGGATTTGAAATACATGCACAGTAGCCTTTTTACTCATTTAGTGAATGAGTAACCTTTTTACTCATCTTAGTAGCTTTTTTACTCATTTTGTCAAAATGCATGTGAATTAACTAGTCTAGCCATTAGCTACACTATAGAAGCTTAAATCTTGAGTCCACCAACCTACTAGCTGTGTAACTTGGTAAGATAGTTCATCTTTCTATGTCTGTCTCCTCTTCTGTAAAATATGGATGCTGTTTTTACTTCCCTTATAGAATTGCTGTGATAATTAAATGTATACATACACAAAATGTTTTGTATAATGGTGAGTGTATAGAAAATGCTGTAGAAGTGTTTACTATAAGTCACCATTAAGGGAGTAAACAGGTAAGCATTAGAGTGGAAGACGATATTTTCAATACCCTGTCATAGAATTCATTACAGAATAAATATTTCCTATTAATATGAAAATAGACAACACATAGAGGGGCAAAATATTTAAATAGGCACTTGACTAAAGAGGATATTGGTTGATCTTTTTTAAGATTTAATTTATTTATTTGAGAGAGTGAGAGACCAAGTGCAAGTGGGCGTGAGGGCAGAGAAGGAGGAAGAGAGAGAATCCAAAGCAGACTCTACACTGAGTGTGGAGTGCGGCTAGTGGTTGAGCATGTGCCTTTGGCTTAGGTTGTGATCCTGAGGTCCTGGGATCGAGTACCGCGTCAGGCTCTATGCTCAGTGCAGAGCCTGCTTCTTTCTCTACCTGTCTCTGCCTCTCTCTGTGTGTCTTTCATGAATAAATAAATTAAATCTTAAAAAAAAGAAGTGTTTGGTATGCTTCTTAATAATTTATTATATTCAACATAAGTGGTTACCATCATGCCATATCTCCAATAATCTTTATTTACAAAGAACCTATTTTTATTTTAATAATTTCTTACTTGGGACAATAGAGAGTTTTTAAATACTTTACTCCCCTCCTCCATCCTAAATGCTGGAAAAGGACAGCATAGTAAATTATTAAGTGAGAGAAAAACTATTCGATGGCAGTAAAACTTTGTCTTTTTAAAAAATCTTGTTTTAGAAACTATATTGTTTATTTTATGGTTTGCCATTTGACTAGTGGCCTAAAAATAAGAATATAACTGAACAACAAATGTCTTTATTCTCTTTGGGAGAAATACAAATGCCAAGATTTTGTGATTTGAAAGAAAGAGAGATTTAAATTATAGATAGATTTGATTTATAACCTACTCTTCTGGTAATATCTTCATTCTTCATTTGTATCCAGGATCATTATTGTTCATTAAGGTAAATATTTAATATTTTAAATAAACTATAAATAGTTTCAGACAGACCTTGAAACTTAAAAAAAGCAATTTTTTACTATTTATTTGATATTTAGAGTGAATTTTTACCATTTATCATTTGACTTTTTTTTTTAGAAAAGATACTAGTTTGTTTAGGACGTGGATAGTGGGGAAGGGTCATGTTTTTTAAACAAATGAAAATTGATCAGTTTGATATCCACATTAAAAAACTGAACTTGACACCCATATTATACTCAACTTGTATAAATTATCAATTGGAGTTGAATTATAGATTATGCATATCTCATACAAAACAATAAAATTTTAAGAGGATAACATAGGAGAAAGGGGTAGGGAGATAACATAACATAGAATTTGGGGTAGGGAGATATTTCTTTGTGGTTCTTTTTTGCCACTTCTTAAATTTTATTTCTAATATAGTTAACATGGAGTGTTATATAAGTTTCAGGTGTACAGCATAGTGATTTAGCAATTCCATACAATACCCAGTGGTCATCATGGCAAGTGCACTCCTTAATCCCCATCACCTATTTTACCCATCCCCCTCCCTACCCACCTCACCTCTGGTAACCATCAGTTTGTTCTTTATATAGTTGAGTCTGTTTCTTGGTTTGTTTCTCTCTCTCTCTTTTCCCCCTTTGCTCATCTGTTTTGTTTATTAAATTCCACCTATGAGTGAAATCATATCATATGCTATTTGTCTTTCTCTGTCTGACTTATTTCACTTAGCATTTACTCTCTGGCTCCATCAATATCACTGCAAATGGCAAGATTTCATTCTTTTTTATAGCTGAATCATATTCTATTATATAGATCTCTTTAGCCATTCATCTATTGATGGACATGTGGACTGCTTCCATAATTTGGCTACTGTAAATAAGGGTGCTATAAACATAGGGTGTATGTATCCCTTTGAATTAATGTTTTTATATTTTTGGGGTAAATACCCAATAGTGTGGTTATTAGATCATAGGGTAATTCTATTTTTAACTTTTTGAGGAAGCTCCATACTATTTTCTACAATGGCTACACCAGTTTGCATTCACACCATCAGTGTTTGATGGTTACTTTTTCTCCACATCCTCATCAACACTTGTTTCTTGTGTTTTTTTAACCATTCTGACAGGTGTAGTGATAGCTCATGTGACTTTTACTCGGATTTCCCTGATAATGAGTGATGTTGATCATCTTTTCTTGTGTTTATTGGCCATCTAGATGTCTTCTTTGGAGAAATATCTGTCATTTCTTCTGCCCATTTTAAATTGGATTATTGGGGGAGGTGTACTGAATTTTTAAGTTCTTTATATATTTTGGATACTAACCCTTTATTGGATATGCCATTTGCAAATATCTTCTCTCATTCTGTAGGTTGCCTTTTAGTTTTATTGACTGTTTTCCTCACTGTGTAGAAAGTTTTTATTTTGAGATAGTCCCAATAATTTATTTTTGCTTTTATTTCCCTTGCCTCAGGAGACATATCTAGAAAAACGTTTCTACAGCTGATGTTAGAGACCTTACTGCCTTTGTTGTCTTCTATGATTTTTATGGTTTCAGGTCTCAAATTTAGGTCATTAGTCCATTTTGAATTTACTTGGCTTATGGTGTAAGAAAATGGTCCAGTTTCATTCTTTTGCATGTAGCTGGCCAGTTTTCCCATCACCATTTCTTGAAGGGGAAATATTTCTTAAACAGAAGCAAAAGTTACTAACCATAAAAGAAAAGGTTTATACATTGGATTTTATTAAAATTGAAAACTACTGTTTGTCACAAGTTACCATTAAGGAAGTAAACAGGTAAGCATTAGAGTGGAAGACAATATTTGCAATACCCTGTCATAGAATTCATTACAGAATAAATATTTCCTATTAATATGAAAATAGACAACACATAGAGGGGCAAAATATTTAAATAGGCACTTGACTAAAGAGGATATTTGGTTGATCTTTTTTAAGATTTAATTTATTTATTTGAGAGAGTGAGAGACCAAGTGCAAGTGGGTGTGAGGGCAGAGAAGGAGGAAGAGAGAGAATCCAAAGCAGACTCTACATGAGTGTGGAGCTGGATATGGGGCTAGATCCAACAACCTGAGATCATTACCTGAGCCAAAACAAAGAGTCAGATACTTAACCGACTGAGCCACCCAGATGCCACAAGTTGATCTTTTAAGCATATGAAAATATGTCAAAGGCCATTAGTTATCATGGAAGTGCAAGTTGAAGGCATAATAACATACCTCTATGCACCTGCTAGGATGACGAAGTAAAACAAAAGAACAAAAACATTATTATCAAGCATTGGCAAAGGTGTGTGGCAAATATATCTCTCATTCACAGCTGGAAGGAGTACAAATTAGTCCAACCACTTTGGAAAACTGTTGACTTCTCTACTAATACTAAACATTCATAAACTTTATGACCTGGCAATTCTACCTTTGAGAAAGAAAGACATTCTATTCCTACCTGAAATATATACATTTTTTACTAAAAACACATTTACTATACTGGTAATAGCATCATGACTCATAATAATCTCAACCTAGACAGAATCATTCATTTGTCAACATATTATTATATATTTATAACTAAATATTTAAGAATATCATAATTTTATATATAAATCTAATAAATGAATAAATTATTACTACATGCAACAATGTAGATGTATCTCACAAACTTAACATATAATGAAAGACGCCAGACACAGAGTAGTGCATAACCTATAATTCCGTTAATGAGGTTCAAAAAGGCAAAACTAATTTATGGTGATAAAATTTTAAGTGGTTTTTTTTTGTGGAAGTGAATGATATTTGGGAATGGGTGTGAGGAATGACTGAGGATGCTAGTAATATTCTATGTAGATGGTGGCTACATTCATTGTGTATTTATATTTGAAATGTTTATGGAGCTATACACTTAAAATTTATAATCAGTATTTTATCTTTCAAGGAAAAGATTTAAAAATCTATACTGCTAGTACACTCACACACAAAAAGAATTCCTGCTAACAGTACATAATTTACCTATTATTAAATAGGTATCTACACCTATTTGTGAGTTCAAGGGAATTCTCATAGTTTGCTCACAAGATCAATATTTTTAAGGGACAAAACAAGATTTCAAAATTCCTGTGCAAATTAATATGATTGTTATAATTCAAGCCTTCAGATATTTACTGAGCACCTGCATTGTGTCTACCATTTTTCTAGGTGCTGTAGATAAGTCACTTGGGGTACAAAAATAATCAGAAATTTTTCAGTATTATTAATTTTCAGAATAATAAAGCAAGATAAAAGTGTACATACCATTGTATCTAGCCAATGTTGAGTGAAATTCTTGCATGTCAGCTCAATATGCCTATAACTACTGCAATTCTATAGGCTTATCGGCAAATTTGGCAAATAATGCTGCCAGGATGATCAACAAACTCTTCTACACTGATGGTCTAGTTTCAGGCTAAGGATTGGTTTAGATACATGAATGTGATTGATTTGGATTATGGTGTGTGAAGAAGCTAGGTGATAATCAAGTCAGAGTGAGAAGACATAGACCTGTTTTTGAACCTTTGACTTATTGTAGTAGGAACATTGGGTGGACAGGAAGCGAATTACCTAGGAAATTTTACAATTTAAGGATAAATTGTTATGATCCCACGGGCAGATGTGATATTGTAACTTAAGGAATATGTATTTGGTCTTCATCCGCAGTTCCAGGCTCACTGCTCCCCCAAATCCTTAGTGCTGAGAATGCTAACATATCTTTTGTTACGTTAATGAGGTGGCTTATGGAAAACCCCTAAAGATAGGAGCTGGTTATCAATGAAAGCAATAATGTGACTAGAATGTTCAAACTTTCATTCCCAACCTGTGGTTGTCAGGGAAGGTAGAGGAACTGGAGGTTGAATTAATCTCCAGTGACCAGTGAACTAATTAGAAACCAGTGGACTAGGTAGGAACCTCCATAAGACTGGAAAGGACGGAGTTTAGAGAGCTTCCAGGTTGGTGAACACGTGGAGATGTGGGGAAGTGTTGTGCCCAGAAAGAGCATGGAAGCTCTCCTTTCCCCATACTTTGCTCAATACAACTCTTCCACCTAGCTGTTACAGTAATCTATTAAAAAAAATGTTTCTCTGAAGTCTGTGAGCTACTTGAGCCACTTGAACCCAAGAAGAAACCTCAACAAAATCAGTTGAGCCAGTTGATCTGAAGTATGGGTAACAACCTGGACTTGCAATTGCGTTCTGAGTTGGAGGGGGTCCTGCAAACTCTACCTTGCAATCTGTACCCTGTTCAGAAGCATAGGTGACACACTGGGCTTGTGACTGGCATCCGAAGTGTGTATATATGTGTTGGGGGCACAGTCTTACAGGATAGAGTCCACAACCTGTAGAATCTGATGCTATCTCCAGGTAGGTAATGTCAGAATTGGGTTGAATTCATGGACAGCCTGCTGGTGTCTGAGAATTGCTTGGTGTTGTATAGGAAGCATCCCCAAGGGATCCCTGGGTGGCGCAGCGGTTTGGCGCCTGCCTTTGGCCCAGGGTGCCATCCTGGAGACCCGGGATCGAATCCCACGTCGGGCTCCCGGTGCATGGAGCCTGCTTCTCCCTCTGCCTATGTCTCTGCCTCTCTTTCTCTCTCTGTGTGACTATCATGAATAAATAAAAAAAATTAAAAAAAAAAAAAAGGAAGCATCCCCAAACCCCTCAACACAGTTTCCCATAATCCTACAGTCTTCCTCATAAATCTACTGTGAGGATTAAATAGGATAAAATATGGAAAGCCATTAATACAGTATTGTCACTTAGTATACAATAAATGGCTGGATACCTGGGACGATATCTTGGGTACACAGCTTGCTGTATGTGTGGCCTTGTGTA
This sequence comes from Canis lupus dingo, assembly GCF_003254725.2. NCBI lineage: Eukaryota > Metazoa > Chordata > Mammalia > Carnivora > Canidae > Canis > Canis lupus. Next base: position 15,852,302 of record NC_064269.1, on the reverse strand, counting down.
AATTGCTACATTTCTCTAAGACTTCCCTTGGTTTTTCTTATCTATCAAATGAAGAGTGTTAACATGGCCTAACTTCCAGGACTATTGGGAGCAGTAAATGAGATAATGCACACTCATTCTTATCAGCTTACTTTGGCCATAGCAAAGGCTTACCAAGTATTAGCTACTATAATTATGCTGCTTATATTTTTTCCTGAACAAAGTAACAGAGCATACAAGTAACAAACATAAAAAAGTAGCAGAACATACATTCCCTCTCATTCATCATCCTACACCCCAAAGCTCTGAGAATAACATTGATAATTATGATAAGGAAAGGTTGTAGGTTAGAAAGAGGACTACTTTCTGGCTTTTGACCTTAGGAAAACTACTTAACTAGCCATTGTCTCTGTTTTCTCATTTGTGAAATAGGGATAATAGCAGTTCTCTTCTAACTATTGTAAAACATAAATTCAGGTAAAGCTAATAGAATAGAGTTTGGTGTCATTAAGTACCCTGATAGTATTAACTTTAAAAAGTGTTTTTACATATGTAATTTCATTTGACAGTGACGGTAGTTTTTCTAGGTGAGACTTTTTAGTAGATACAGAGACAACTTGGATCGTTTCCAAAACATGGATATAGACATTTTACTTGAACTGGTTTTGGCCTGGACATGTCAGTGTAATTTTGGGGGGTTGAATGGTCCAGTCCTCCTGCCCAAACATAATCCTTCTTTATCTATATATTAGGCCTGAAAGTCTATAACTGCAGGCATTCCTGAAGTAGTTCCAATTTAAACATCAATCCTTTATACTTAAATATAGATGAATTTATTAAGACATCTCCTGAGAGTTTTGACAGGTGATGCAGGGGATTGGATAAAACAGAGTATCTTGATTGCCTAAAGAGGGAGAAAAGGACACTAAAAAGGAAAACAAAATCTAAGTCAAGGAAACTAAAAATGCTAGATGGCACACATCATGTATTTAGGATATTTGCCTGTGGCTGACCTCAAAATCATCTTCCTGATAGACAGACATCCTAACTGCATTGACAGCTCCTCTGAGGATATCTTGACTCTCTCACTGTATAGAAAATGGTTTCATTTGTATCTCAGTCTATTGAGATGAAATATAGGTGTCATACTATTGAAGGAAGTTATTAATTCTAGATAAATCAGAATCTCAGATGTGATTAATTTCTAATAAAATATCAATGGAGAAGAACAATTCAAAATCAAATCTTTTAAAAAAGATTTTATTTCTTTATTTGTTTAGAGAGAGAGCACAAGTCAGGGGAGAAGCAGAGGAAGAGGGGGAGAGAGACTCTCTAGAAGACTCTGCTAAGCATGGAGCCTGATATGGGGCTCAGTTTCACAACCCTGAGATCATGTCCTGAGTCAAAATCAAGCGTCAGATGTTTGACTGAGTCACCCAGGTGCCCCTAAAAACAAATTTTAAGTAAAATGAGGGTGACTTAATTATGCATGATGTACTTTGGATGCATTGATTAAAATTCTTGTCCTTTCAACTCTAAGAATTGACTGGGAAAAGAGAAAATTTCCAATGTCACTTTTATGTGCCTTGGCTCAAGAGCTCCAGGTTTTTCACTTGTAAATATGTAAGGCTTTGCTTGACTATAGTGTATATTTCAACAAATGGCTGTAACCTGCCAGTCTAAGTGGAGGGTCCATATAGAAATTTGCTCTTGTTTTGTTTTAGCTATTGTAGAAAATCCAGAGAACCAACATAATTTTTCCTTGCCGTGCGTTTGTTAGGCCTTTGGAAGATGACCCCTACTTAGATTTTGTTTGGAGAGAAGGACCACTCAAGAAAGAGGAGAGAGAAAAGAAAAATGGGGGGAAAAGGCACAAAGGTGTTTTGATATAGGGAGAAAGTGTAAGTGTTCCTGGGACTGGAAATGGACCAGAGATTTGAGAGATTTTTATCTCAGATTTAGTGCTCAGTGTCCTGGATGAAAGAGGGTCAGGGTTCCTTTGTTGTCTGGGGTCAATAGAGAAGACCACTAGGAGGTGAAGGAATACCAGACATAACAAAGGCAGAGGGAGTGACCTAACAGCAGCATTGGTAGCAGAAGGAGTAATCATATTGACATCAAAGGTCAAGACTCAGTCCATGTCTTGATTCTAGGTATCATAAAAACTCTCCAAATTCTTGGGCTCCCCAAACATGACTGGGATTAGATTTTTCCACACTCTGTTAAATGGGCTCAAAGGCATATTTAGTTTGATTTGGAAAACAATGATCATTCTATCCCCTGTATTGTGGAAAATATTATTACCCATGCTCCATGAGATTAGGATTCCTGTGTCTCTTTTTATCATTGTATTGATATTAACTGGAAGACTCAAGAAATATTAAACATATTTTTTGAGGATAAATTAGTGGAATAACTAAGTAGAAATACGTTGAAATACAAAAGACTCAGTTGAATTAAAAAATCTTACACTGAGTGAAGCTTTGGTAAAGGAAGTATCTCTCAACCTTGGGCACTTTCGGCTTTTTTTTTTTTTTTTTTTTTTTTAATCCAGCTACTTCTTTTTTTGTGAGTGCGAGGGGATATCTTCCCTGTTAGTAGAGTGTTTAGCAACATCCTTGGCCTTTGTACAGATTGTATAGAAATAACCAAGCATCAGAATATTAGATTTGGATTTTGCTTTTGAAGTTGACCTCCCACAAGTGATTTCTTTGAAACTGAGGTTATTGTTATAGGGGACTAGATGTCTTTTTTTAGTTCACCTATTAAATAGCCTTATAATTGAGTTTTGTGAGTATGGAATTTATTTATATGAGCCAGTGATGTTTTAAAAAGAACACTGGACTCAGGTTTATAAGACAGAGGATTGAATTCGGGCTCTTGTCGCTTACTACTTTTGTGACACTCTCAAATTTCTTTCTGTATTTGGGAAATAGTTATAAACAACTCATGGATAGTTGTGAAAATATAACTATGTGAAAAATCTCTTTTCCTTCTTTTTTTAATTTTGTGACTCAAATTTATATTTCTCTTTTTTGCTGAGGTATAATTGACATAAGATATTATATATTAGTTTCAGATGTACAATATTAAATTTGATATTGGTATATGTTGAGAAATGATAGTCACAGTAAATATAGTTAACATCCATTACTTTACATAGTTACACATTCTTTTCTTGTATGAGGACTTCTAACACCTACACTCTTAGCAACTTTTAGGTATATGATACAGTATTATTAACTATAGTTGCCATGCTGTACATTATATTTGCAGACTTATTTATTTTATTATTTTTATTTTTAAAAAGATTTTATTTATTTATTCATGAGAGACACAGAGAGAGGAAGAGACACAGACAGAGGGAGAAGCAGGCTCCATGCAGGGAGCCCGATGTGGGACTCAGTCCTGGAACTCTGGGATCACGCCCTGAGCCAAGGGCAGATGCTTAACCGCTGAGCCGCCCGGGCGTCCTACAGACTTATTTGTTTTATAGCTAGAAGTTTGTATGTTTTGACTACTTTTACTCATTTCATTTCCCACTCAACCTGGGCAACTACCAGCTACCAATCTGCTCTCCATATCTGTGTTATTTATTTATTCATTAATTCATTCTTTCATGCCTGGGAGTAGTAACTGAAGATGAAAAGGGCATATGAAGACAATTTAAGGCTTAGGAGGACAAAACCAAAGTTTTCTTTTTGCTCATAGTTCAGCTGTGAATATAGGTAAGTACAAGGAGTAAATAATATTTGCCAAACAACCGTAGAGTTCACATGCAGACTTTTCGGGAAGTTGGAAGGTTAAATAATCTAGAGTCAGGGGAGTCAGTCTAGATACAATTAGTCTAGAAATCATGAAGAAGTTTTAGAGGCAGAGAGAGACCCAGCCTGGTGGAGGTGATACTTTCACAGATGGGAAGATATCCTGATCAGCTTCTAGTACATCTTGGGCCAAGCAAAGACTTGTGGGTAAGAAGAGCTCTAGCATTTTGAACCATGACTCTGTAACTGAAGGTGTGGGATGGTCCTGGAATAATGCTAATTTCTATACTAAGTGAGTCCTGGCATTCTGATGAGGAAGAGGCATAGTTCTGTGTTATCAACTTTGGCAATGTCTTGTCTAGTCTTACAGGTTTTAATTATATAATGAAAGTTTGATAGTAAATGAACAACTCCTAAAGTTACATTTATTTTGTTTTACATATTGATTTAAGGTCCTGGTGAGCTTTCAGGAGACATATACTCCTATATAATGATATACTGTATCTCATATTTTTCACTCTTGCAGTTCAATAATCAAGTTATTCTTAAAAGTTAAAATAAAGATCAGTAATATTCAAAACCTAATCTAAGATTTTAAAAATTTATTCATGAGAGACACAGAGACACACACAGAGAGAGAGAGAGGCAGAGACACAGGCAGAGGGAAAAGCAGGCTCCATGCAGGGAGCCCGATGTGGGACTCGATTCCAGGTCTCAAGGATCACCCCTGAGCTGAAGGCAGCACTAAACTACTGAGCCACCCAGGCTGCCCTCAAAACCTAATCTAAAGCTTGAAAATTATGGTCTGAGAAATAAGAGTATTGTGCAACTACCATGTCACATCTAGAATGATCCAGTGTAAATGCTACTGTCAAGATTAAAAATAACTATCACCACACCAGTTCACACAAACAAGGCCGGTCCATCAGAATTGTCTGAGAAAAATTTAAAACTATTATATTATACCTGACCCTGAAGAGATTCCGATTTAATAGATCTTGGATAAGACTCAAGAATGATCAATTGGTTATCTGTTGGTTTATCATCTATTTTTGTAGAAAAAACCTCCCAGGTGATTTTATTTTATTATTTATTTATTTATTTATTTATTTATTTATTTATTTATTTTAAAGATGTTATTTATTTATTAATGTACAGAGAGAGAGGCACAGACCCAGGCAGAGGGAGAAGCAGGTTCCATGTAGGGATCCTGACATGGGATTCAATCCCAGGTCTCCAGGATCACACCCTGGGCTGAAGGCGGCGCTAAACCCCTGAGCCATCTGGGCTGACCCCTCCCAGGTGATTTTAATGTACCCCATGTTTTTTTCAGGAGTATTATGGAAGAAAATTTTGGATGCCTAGAAATTTTCCCTTGAATTGTAGTAGATGTTTCTTAAATGGCACAGTGACGCTTTAAAAAAATTTTAGACCAGTTGAATTAGAGCTTAAATTTCTCCATGGCAATTTTATTTTTCCTATGTACTTGAGAAATAAACCATATTCATTTGTCAATATATAAATCTCTAAATCTTCAAAGCAGGAAGCTTGGTTCTATGCTTCACATTGATAATTTTGCTTCACCTAAAATGCCTTTGATATGATTATAATCCCTCCATCAATACGCAAAGGGCTCTCTGTACAATTTGAAGGTAGAATTTTCCATTCCTATTTTGGGCACATTTTGTTTATGCTTATTATGGTGTCCTGACCATCTGTCTGCAGCAGTGGAGAAACACTAGGTACCACCTGCAGTAGACAGTTTTTTCTCTTCCTCTGACAAATGTGAAGAGTCTGGCAAAACAAGGCTGTAAACACTGTCATAACTCTCCTCTGATTGTTTGTTTTGGGTCATCTACTCATATATAGCTAAATGATTATGATACAGTGGAGGGATCGTGGACTTTAGATCTACATTTGAATTCAAGCTTGTTGTCTCATTTATTCACTCAACAAATATCTATTAAGTGTCTGCTGTGTGCAAAAGGCGATTCTTAAGCATAGAGATAGAAAACATGAGACTATGCCTTCAAGCAACTCATAGGCTGTAGGAATCACAAACAATTGATATGGAGAATGATGTGTTAGAAGAAATGGAAGCAAGAGTGGAAAGTCTGAAGAGGTAGTCATACATAACAGAAATTTGTTTTTGGGGTGGGCTTAGTTGAGAGAGTGTTAGAAATGTTGGAAGGTCTTGCTGGAAGGCTTAATCTTAGTTTAAGTTTTAAAGGAATTTTGAGTTAGAGAGAGTGTGGAATAGTTCAATCTAAAACGTGTGTGATATATTTGAGGAAATGCAAGTAGTTTAGATTGACTGAAGGAAAGGATGCAAAGAGAAAAGGGATTAATAGATAAGGCTAGAGAACTAGGCAAAAACTAGGTTATTAAAACCAGTAGACTTTATTCTGAAGGCAATGAGGAGTGATACTGTCAGATTTGCATCTAAGGTCTTCTTGAGGAAGACATAACCATTAACAGGTTATTGCAGTAACTCGGACAGAGGGGGATAGTGATGTGATGGTGGTGAGTAAACAGATTTTGGAGTTATTCAGGAAGTTCCCTTGATTGGACTTTTATCCTTAGTCACATGCATATGGAAAGAAGAGGTAGGATGCCTTGCAGCTTAAATGGTGGTAGTCTTCACCAATTAAGGAGCACAGGAAAAAAAGCGCTTTGGGGAAGTTTTGTGGGGGAGGGTATTCTAGTCTACTGCTCTTTGAGAGACCTTTTCTTAAAGGCTTACCCTAAGCCACCAGTTGTTATGAGTTGAATTTCCCACCTTCTTTGTTGCTAAAGGCAAAAATAACATCAACTCACAATCACAAGGGCTATAGATGTAATCGATTATTCAGATCAGGGTTGCCTGGGTGGTTCAGTTGGTTAAGCAGCTGCCTTTAGCTCAGGTCTTGATTTCGGGGTCCTGGGATCCAGCACTGCTTATTGTCATATCCACGTGAACAAAAGATAGTGCAACCTCTTAGATTAAGTTACCTTGAACTTTAAATTTTAGCTGGTAGCTGGCAAACTGCTTTCAGAAAGAAGAGTTCACATTGCTTGAGAGTTCCCTGTAGAAGACACCTCGCTTTCTTCCCCAGGGCTATATATATATATATATATATATATATATATATATATATATACAAACCTGTAATGTTTAATTACAGCTTTGCTGGCAAAGTGAAGATTACCATCTACCTTTTAGGATAGGCCTAATAATAGGAAATTTGTAATGTAGTTTATACAGATAAGGGCTTATCGTTATGATTTCTTCAGTTCCTTTAGAGCTGTGCAAGAAAAACTTTTCTTCTAATTCCTTTCTGTTTGCATATGGTTTTCATTCTCATTTGTGATCGATAGATAAAAGAGTAAAAATACCTGTTTAATTACACTTTTTAAAGTAGCTAAATTGGGGCACCTAGGTAGCATAGTTGGTTAAGTGTTTGACTCTTCCTTCAAGCTCAGGTATGATCTCAGGCTTGTGAGATGGAGCCCTACATCAGGCTCTGTGCTGGGCAGGGAGCCTGCTTAAGATTCTCTCTCAAAAAAAAAAAAAAAAAAAAAAAAGATTCTCTCTTTCCCTCTCCTCTTGCCCCCCACCCTGGAGAAAACAAACAAATGAATAAAGTGTCTAAATCTACAGTGGACCTGGGGCTCTCCGTCAGGCAGAAGTGTGTGGAGGTCTTTCAGACCAAAAGAAGTTTTTATGACATCCTCTGGATTCTCTTTGGCTTAATGGCACTTACTAGTAACAGGCAGAGGTAAGGGATGGAAGAGGAGCTGAGCTGAGTGTTACCTTCTCTGAGTAAAAAATGCTATTTGCTGGTGATATTTTTCTTAGGAAAAATAATGTGACTAAACAATTTGCTTACTTGTTCTGAGTGTTAGCCTACTTTCAGAGAAAAAAGTAACAGACTAATGTGAATCAACCTTCTTTTACTTTCTGGTTATAAACATTCAGCTAATATTATTGAGATTTACTAACACCAGGAAGTGGTTTAGGTGCTAAAAATAGAACATTTAACAACATGGACAAATCTCTGTCCTTATGAAAATTAGTTTCCCCAGTAAAGGCTCTTTGACATTGTAGATTGTTCTTGTCATTTATTCATTTCTTTCCTTCCTTTCTTATTTTGTGAATGTTGTTGAAATTTGGGGAGGAAGTGGGCATAGGAATCTTATCCCATATTTCTTTCCTGCTTTTGAGAAGCTGTTTCCATAAAAAGAAACATTTTATGACACATTTTTGAAGGACAGAGTCCCATGTTTGAAGTAGTGAGGTTGTACAAAGTTGCCTGCAGTGCACAACTGTCTAATTCTGGGTTTTAGTACTGGGAAGACCATTTCTGTTACATGCCTAAGCCATGTTCTATGATAAAAACTTTATTAATGAAATTGATATCTTGGTCATTATCTTTAAAAAATTTTGGAGAGAGTCTTATTTCTCAAATGACTTAGAAGGTGCACAGGGAAAATGGATGCTATAGGCCCTCTTGAAACACTAACTACTCATGAATTATGTCAGGAATACTGAGAGATATAAAACCTGGCGTTTGGTGAGCAAAATAACTTTGACTAGGTCATTTCTAGTTCAATGCTGCTTTTTCAAATTGGGTTTCTGATCTTTGCCATGATTCATATTATTCTGTGTGACTGGATTTTGTAGTCAAGGACTCATTTTCAACTGTTAAAACCTGTACAGGTAATTTTATTTTTGTTGAAGTTAGTTGATGCACAGTATTATATTAGTTTCAGGTGTGTAACATAGTGATTCAACAACTATATATGATGTAAAATATTCATCACAGTTAGTATAATTATTATTTGTTGCCACACAAAGCTATTACAATATTATTGATTATATTCTGATACTGCACTTTTCATCCCTGTGACTTATTTATTTTATAACTGGAAGTTTGTAGTTGTTAATCCCCTTTACCTATTTTGCCCCTCCCCAGAAATCACCACTTTGTTCACTATATTTTAAGACTATTCCTGTGTTTTTTGTTTGCTTTGTTTTTTTGATTCCACAAATAAGTGAAAACATGATATTTGTCTTTTCTTGACTTCTTTCATTTATAATAATACACTCTAGCTCCATCCATCTTGTTCAAAGTGGCAAGATCTCATTTTTTATGGCTGAATAATATTCCATTGTACATTTATACTAATCTTCTTCATTCATTTATCAGTGGACACTTGGGTTACTTATGTATCTTGGCTATTGTAAATAATGCTGCAATAAATATAGGGGTGCATAAATCTTTTCAAATTAGTATTTTTATTTTCTTCAGGTAAATAATTCCAGAAGTAGAATTACTGGTTTGTATATATAGTCTTTCTGTTTTTAATTTTTTGAGGAACCTCCATACTGTTTTCTGTAGTGGCTGCACCAATTTACATTCCCACCAACAGTGCACAAGTATTCCTTTTTCTTTATATCCTTGCCCAAACTTGTTATTTCTTATTTTTTTGATAATAGCTATCTTGATTAGTATGAAGTAATATCTTATTGGGGATTTGATTTGCTTTTACATGATAATTAGTGATGAACATTTTTTCATGTGTCTTTTGGTCATCTGTATTTTCTCTCTGGAGAAATGTCTATTCAGGTCTTCTGTTCACTTTTTAATCAGATGATGATGATGATGATGATGATTATCATTTGGTGTTATGTGAGTTCTTTATATAGTTTGGATATTCACCACTTATTGGATATATCATTTGAAAGTATCTTCTGTTATTCAGTGGGTTGCCTTTTTGTTTTGTGACTGTTTGCTTTACCGTTCAGAAACTTTTTATTTTGGTGTAGTCCAAATAGTTTCTTTTTGCTTTTGTTTCCCTTGCCTGAGGACATTTATCCAGAAAAATATTGCTAACGTCTATGGCCACGAGATTACTGCTTATAGTTTCTTTCAGGAGTTTTGTGGTTTCAGGTCTTACATTTAGGTCTTTAATCCATCTTGATTTTATTTTTGTATGGTGTAAGAAAGTAGTCCAGTTTCATTCTTTTCCATGTAGCTGTCCAGTTTTCCCAGCACCATTTATTGAAAAGACTGTCCTTTCCCCACTGCGTGTTTTTGCCTCCTTTGTTATCTAGGTAGGCAATTTAGAATTAAGCACTCGCCATCCTGGATTTTCATACTGACAAGTTACTGCAACTTAAGATGTTTCTTCCCCCAAGCAAGGAGTACTTTTTAGCTGAGAAAAAGCTATTATAGATATGGAGCAATATTCATGAGACCTTGAGCAAATTGGGCATGAGTCTCACCCACTCTTTCAGTGATCGTTTAGTGAGGAAAATACAGAATACTTTAAGAACCTCAAGTGTGATGGGATTTATATTTGAAATTACACTCAGGTGTGTTGGTGCTGGTGCTGTTTTGATCTTCATAGAAGATATCAATGGAAGGATTTCAAAAATCTGTGTCATGAATGTTATATGGTTAATGGTTGAAATAAAGTCTTTGATCACATACAGTACTCTAAATTAAGAAAGGTAAAAATATAAAGAAAATAGATCTTAGAACTGATAAAATATATAGGTGCTTTGAAGATTATTGGAAGTGCACTGAAGTGTTCAATTGGGCCTCCTGAAAGATTCACTGAGGGCTGATTCACTGAAAAAGTTACTACCTCTAATATCGGGAAGTTACTGCCATAACCACAATTGCCTTTCCTATTAAAGAAACTAGAAAATTGATACTGTAATTCTGCATTTCCAAACTCAGTTTGCAAGAAATACCAGCTAAGAGCCATAGTAAGATGACTCTGCCTCATGTTTATTTTCCTAGCCCCACAAGAGTTCTTATAATTGGTGGAACCTAATTTGTGTCAAGAATCCTAGCTTAAGGAGTTTGGTGAATTTAGATTGTGGTTTTCTAACTTCTCCAATGAGCAGGAATATAGAATGGGGATCGGGTAGCAAATCTTCAATATTAAATACCATAAGTGAAAAGTAAAAGTCTCAGGACATGCTGAACAAGTGGGTGTTAGTGTGCAGGTTGTTGCAATTTCAGCTTGAACTACTCAGGGGCACGTTATAGGGGTACTGAGAGTGCCTTGGTAAATCTAGGTAAGTGCTATGGCCTTAATAAGTAAGTGCAACAGGGGAGGGAGTAGATTATAGGGAAGGGATTACCCCATGGTGGCATTAGCCAACCAGGAGAACGGAAACACAAGATTTTGTGAGCAATAGGGTCTTTTCACAGATGCAGAAATTACTGATTTTTTTCTTTTTTTAAAAAAGATTTATTTATTTATTCATGAGAGACACAGACTGAGAGAGATAAGCAGAGATATAGGCAGAAGAAGAAGCAAGGTCATCGCAGGGAGCCCAATGCAGGACTTGACCCCGGATCCTGGGATCACGACCTGAGCCAAAGGCAGGTGCCCAACTGCTGAGCCACCCAGGTGTCCCTGATTTCATATTTCTCACTATGAAATATCTTAAAGACAAGTTGGGTGAATTTCACAGGATAATAAATGCCAACTAGATTGAAATAGAAAATAAAACGAAGGCAAGCATTGATTTCCAGAAGTAATGCTGGCCTTTCATGTTCTAGAGAGTATCAATTTCAAAAGTAGTCTATTAGAAACTCATTGGAGCCTCATTTGCTACAGAACAGCAGAGGGAAATGAAGGACGAGAAGAAGCTCATACATCCATGGAAAAAGATGGAGCAGAATGAAAAGCTCCTCAAAACTGGATATGTTGCCAAGTACAGAAACCATGTGTCTTGAAAAGCACATAAGGGAGGTGTTAATCCTCAGTAGGCCCCAAGAGCACACACTTCATAAGCATCGACAGCAGCTTCAGTTTGGCAGTCTGCTGGGAGTGATTCCCAGCTGAAAGAATGATGGGAATGAGAGACAAACTTTCCCAGAAAGCTTAAGCAATTCCAAAGCAAACAGTAATGATAGCAACCACTATGGCATAGAGTGTCTGTACCCAAGGTGACAATGTTGGCTTTTACAATGTTAGGTATTAAAACAGGTACCTAGAATAAGACTAGGGAAGTCAGAATGTAATTATTGTAAACTTCCAAACTTTTCCAGAAGGCAGACAAGTCACAAATGATACCATCAGAAAGTATACAGAGATGGATCCCTCCTCAAACATAAACACATATTAATTATTTCAATAGAAAAATTTTCTAATGAAGTTTAAGTTTATAGTTCAAAGATTCTAGATATCTGAAAGACTGGCTGGCTACCTGACAGGATAAACTAATAATTTCTTCTACCAAAGACTGTGTGTGTATATATTAATATATATATATTAGTGTACAGATATAATTTTTGATTTTTATTTCTTAAATATACTTTATTTTTTATAGCATTTACGCGTTCAGCCCAAAATTGACTGAAAGATACAGATTTCCTTTACACCCTCTGTCTCCACCCACATAGTTTCTCCATATTATTAACTTTCACAACCAAAGTGGTACATTTGTTACACTTAATGAATCTTCTTTGACATATCTTCATACTCAGAAGTCCATAGTTTACCTTAGGGTTTACATGCTTGATTTTGTACCTTCTGTGGCTTTGAACAAATGTA